>NC_041376.1:22363457-22524473 GCF_900634415.1 Cottoperca gobio | reverse complement strand
CATTTTAGATTACGGCCATACCACACTGACAACGCCCGATCTCGTCTGATCTCGGAAGCTAAGCAGAGTTGGGCTGGGTCAGTACTTGGATGGGTGACCGCCTGGGAATACCCGGTGCTGTAAGCATTTTGTTTCCTTCTTAATTAGCAAAATGAAGACATGAATAGAACTGTCCGCGTATATTAAGAAAAGACAATTCATTGTGTTTTACCTTCAATAAACAGCAAGTGTATATGCTCTATTTCAGATTACGGCCATACCACACTGACAACGCCCGATCTCGTCTGATCTCGGAAGCTAAGCAGAGTTGGGCTGGGTCAGTACTTGGATGGGTGACCGCCTGGGAATACCCGGTGCTGTAAGCATTTTGTTTCCTTCTTAATTAGCAAAATGAAGACATGAATAGAACTGTCCGCGTATATTAAGAAAAGACAATTCATTGTGTTTTACCTTCAATATAACAGCAAGTGTATATGCTCTATTTCAGATTACGGCCATACCACACTGACAACGCCCGATCTCGTCTGATCTCGGAAGCTAAGCAGAGTTGGGCTGGGTCAGTACTTGGATGGGTGACCGCCTGGGAATACCCGGTGCTGTAAGCATTTTGTTTCCTTCTTAATTAGCAAAATGAAGACATGAATAGAACTGTCCGCGTATATTAAGAAAAGACAATTCATTGTGTTTTACCTTCAATATAACAGCAAGTGTATATGCTCTATTTAGATTACGGCCATACCACACTGACAACGCCCGATCTCGTCTGATCTCGGAAGCTAAGCAGAGTTGGGCTGGGTCAGTACTTGGATGGGTGACCGCCTGGGAATACCCGGTGCTGTAAGCATTTTGTTTCCTTCTTAATTAGCAAAATGAAGACATGAATAGAACTGTCCGCGTATATTAAGAAAAGACAATTCATTGTGTTTTACCTTCAATATAAAGCAAGTGTATATGCTCTATTTCAGATTACGGCCATACCACACTGACAACGCCCGATCTCGTCTGATCTCGGAAGCTAAGCAGAGTTGGGCTGGGTCAGTACTTGGATGGGTGACCGCCTGGGAATACCCGGTGCTGTAAGCATTTTGTTTCCTTCTTAATTAGCAAAATGAAGACATGAATAGAACTGTCCGCGTATATTAAGAAAAGACAATTCATTGTGTTTTACCTTCAATATAACAGCAAGTGTATATGCTCTATTTCAGATTACGGCCATACCACACTGACAACGCCCGATCTCGTCTGATCTCGGAAGCTAAGCAGAGTTGGGCTGGGTCAGTACTTGGATGGGTGACCGCCTGGGAATACCCGGTGCTGTAAGCATTTTGTTTCCTTCTTAATTAGCAAAATGAAGACATGAATAGAACTGTCCGCGTATATTAAGAAAAGACAATTCATTGTGTTTTACCTTCAATATAACAGCAAGTGTATATGCTCTATTTCAGATTACGGCCATACCACACTGACAACGCCCGATCTCGTCTGATCTCGGAAGCTAAGCAGAGTTGGGCTGGGTCAGTACTTGGATGGGTGACCGCCTGGGAATACCCGGTGCTGTAAGCATTTTGTTTCCTTCTTAATTAGCAAAATGAAGACATGAATAGAACTGTCCGCGTATATTAAGAAAAGACAATTCATTGTGTTTTACCTTCAATATAAAGCAAGTGTATATGCTCTATTTCAGATTACGGCCATACCACACTGACAACGCCCGATCTCGTCTGATCTCGGAAGCTAAGCAGAGTTGGGCTGGGTCAGTACTTGGATGGGTGACCGCCTGGGAATACCCGGTGCTGTAAGCATTTTGTTTCCTTCTTAATTAGCAAAATGAAGACATGAATAGAACTGTCCGCGTATATTAAGAAAAGACAATTCATTGTGTTTTACCTTCAATATAAAGCAAGTGTATATGCTCTATTTCAGATTACGGCCATACCACACTGAAACAGCTGTCGTGTACATTCAGTGGTGAATATAAGACTGTAGTTCCAGTGCTTCTCATCAGACTGTGCAGAATAGTGATTTGATGGAATAATACCTTGTTGGACATACGCTGGCAAGTGCTGCTCCGTGGTGTGGATTCCGCGCTGGTCCGATCACCATCAGGACCAGCTTCTTGTTCCGTTGGAGTCTCTGCTGGTCTTCTCTGCCCAGATGCTCGGCTTGCATGTTGGAGTGGATGAAGAGAAGGATAGATAACCGAGCCTTATCGTGAATCTGAACATGTGTAGTGTCACAACAGCTGTCACTTGTGAGTGTGTTTTCATCCTGATTATTTAATGCTCGTTTAATGAGGAAACCCCAGATATGTTATTATTAACAGTTTATTCCAGAGGTTCACATTTCTGTTTTAAGCTTACATCTTTTTATAAAGCTTGTGGGGTAAAACATTTGTTTCCCATGTTGTCTCTGGGTGTGTGGTGTGTGTGTGTGTGTGGTGTGGGTCCTCCTGGGTAAGGAGCTGCATGTTATGGGTATAGGGTAAGGCGATTGTGTTTAATGGATTTAATAAATTAGTCCGGAATGAGTAAAAGGGGTTAGGGACAATGCCCGGTCTAGATTTTGGAGGGGGGGGGGGAATACAGACTGTGTGCCCGATGTCCGTAACCTCTTACGATTCCAATCAGCGATTGGCTTTCAACTTGGTAAAAGCCAGTGAAATCCTGAGCACGCTTAAGCATTGGACTTCTCGGTAGCACTTTTTTTGGAAAATATACCAAAAGCCTGTCTTCACATGACATCTAACAGGTTCCTTCTAAACCAGTCCAGCGGTAAATTGCTTTGCCTAAGTCCTGGAAGAGAAACAATGCTTGGCACCGGGTATTTCCGGCGGTCACCCATGGTACTGACCCATAACTCTGCTTAGCTTCCGGATCAGGCGTTGTCAGTGTGGTATGGCCGTAATCTAAAATAGAGCATATACACTTGCTGTTTATTGAAGGTAAAACACAATGAATTGTCTTTTCTTAATATACGCGGACAGTTCTATTCATGTCTTCATTTTGCTAATTAAGAAGGAAACAAAATGCTTACAGCACCGGGTATTCCCAGGCGGTCACCCATCCAAGTACTGACCCAGCCCAACTCTGCTTAGCTTCCGAGATCAGACGAGATCGGGCGTTGTCAGTGTGGTATGGCCGTAATCTAAAATAGAGCATATACACTTGCTGTTATATTGAAGGTAAAACACAATGAATTGTCTTTTCTTAATATACGCGGACAGTTCTATTCATGTCTTCATTTTGCTAATTAAGAAGGAAACAAAATGCTTACAGCACCGGGTATTCCCAGGCGGTCACCCATCCAAGTACTGACCCAGCCCAACTCTGCTTAGCTTCCGAGATCAGACGAGATCGGGCGTTGTCAGTGTGGTATGGCCGTAATCTGAAAATAGAGCATATACACTTGCTGTTTATTGAAGGTAAAACACAATGAATTGTCTTTTCTTAATATACGCGGACAGTTCTATTCATGTCTTCATTTTGCTAATTAAGAAGGAAACAAAATGCTTACAGCACCGGGTATTCCCAGGCGGTCACCCATCCAAGTACTGACCCAGCCCAACTCTGCTTAGCTTCCGAGATCAGACGAGATCGGGCGTTGTCAGTGTGGTATGGCCGTAATCTAAAATAGAGCATATACACTTGCTTTATATTGAAGGTAAAACACAATGAATTGTCTTTTCTTAATATACGCGGACAGTTCTATTCATGTCTTCATTTTGCTAATTAAGAAGGAAACAAAATGCTTACAGCACCGGGTATTCCCAGGCGGTCACCCATCCAAGTACTGACCCAGCCCAACTCTGCTTAGCTTCCGAGATCAGACGAGATCGGGCGTTGTCAGTGTGGTATGGCCGTAATCTAAAATAGAGCATATACACTTGCTTTATATTGAAGGTAAAACACAATGAATTGTCTTTTCTTAATATACGCGGACAGTTCTATTCATGTCTTCATTTTGCTAATTAAGAAGGAAACAAAATGCTTACAGCACCGGGTATTCCCAGGCGGTCACCCATCCAAGTACTGACCCAGCCCAACTCTGCTTAGCTTCCGAGATCAGACGAGATCGGGCGTTGTCAGTGTGGTATGGCCGTAATCTAAAATAGAGCATATACACTTGCTTTATATTGAAGGTAAAACACAATGAATTGTCTTTTCTTAATATACGCGGACAGTTCTATTCATGTCTTCATTTTGCTAATTAAGAAGGAAACAAAATGCTTACAGCACCGGGTATTCCCAGGCGGTCACCCATCCAAGTACTGACCCAGCCCAACTCTGCTTAGCTTCCGAGATCAGACGAGATCGGGCGTTGTCAGTGTGGTATGGCCGTAATCTGAAAATAGAGCATATACACTTGCTGTTTATTGAAGGTAAAACACAATGAATTGTCTTTTCTTAATATACGCGGACAGTTCTATTCATGTCTTCATTTTGCTAATTAAGAAGGAAACAAAATGCTTACAGCACCGGGTATTCCCAGGCGGTCACCCATCCAAGTACTGACCCAGCCCAACTCTGCTTAGCTTCCGAGATCAGACGAGATCGGGCGTTGTCAGTGTGGTATGGCCGTAATCTAAAATAGAGCATATACACTTGCTTTATATTGAAGGTAAAACACAATGAATTGTCTTTTCTTAATATACGCGGACAGTTCTATTCATGTCTTCATTTTGCTAATTAAGAAGGAAACAAAATGCTTACAGCACCGGGTATTCCCAGGCGGTCACCCATCCAAGTACTGACCCAGCCCAACTCTGCTTAGCTTCCGAGATCAGACGAGATCGGGCGTTGTCAGTGTGGTATGGCCGTAATCTAAAATAGAGCATATACACTTGCTTTATATTGAAGGTAAAACACAATGAATTGTCTTTTCTTAATATACGCGGACAGTTCTATTCATGTCTTCATTTTGCTAATTAAGAAGGAAACAAAATGCTTACAGCACCGGGTATTCCCAGGCGGTCACCCATCCAAGTACTGACCCAGCCCAACTCTGCTTAGCTTCCGAGATCAGACGAGATCGGGCGTTGTCAGTGTGGTATGGCCGTAATCTGAAATAGAGCATATACACTTGCTTTATATTGAAGGTAAAACACAATGAATTGTCTTTTCTTAATATACGCGGACAGTTCTATTCATGTCTTCATTTTGCTAATTAAGAAGGAAACAAAATGCTTACAGCACCGGGTATTCCCAGGCGGTCACCCATCCAAGTACTGACCCAGCCCAACTCTGCTTAGCTTCCGAGATCAGACGAGATCGGGCGTTGTCAGTGTGGTATGGCCGTAATCTGAAATAGAGCATATACACTTGCTGTTATATTGAAGGTAAAACACAATGAATTGTCTTTTCTTAATATACGCGGACAGTTCTATTCATGTCTTCATTTTGCTAATTAAGAAGGAAACAAAATGCTTACAGCACCGGGTATTCCCAGGCGGTCACCCATCCAAGTACTGACCCAGCCCAACTCTGCTTAGCTTCCGAGATCAGACGAGATCGGGCGTTGTCAGTGTGGTATGGCCGTAATCTAAAATAGAGCATATACACTTGCTTTATATTGAAGGTAAAACACAATGAATTGTCTTTTCTTAATATACGCGGACAGTTCTATTCATGTCTTCATTTTGCTAATTAAGAAGGAAACAAAATGCTTACAGCACCGGGTATTCCCAGGCGGTCACCCATCCAAGTACTGACCCAGCCCAACTCTGCTTAGCTTCCGAGATCAGACGAGATCGGGCGTTGTCAGTGTGGTATGGCCGTAATCTAAATAGAGCATATACACTTGCTGTTATATTGAAGGTAAAACACAATGAATTGTCTTTTCTTAATATACGCGGACAGTTCTATTCATGTCTTCATTTTGCTAATTAAGAAGGAAACAAAATGCTTACAGCACCGGGTATTCCCAGGCGGTCACCCATCCAAGTACTGACCCAGCCCAACTCTGCTTAGCTTCCGAGATCAGACGAGATCGGGCGTTGTCAGTGTGGTATGGCCGTAATCTAAAATAGAGCATATACACTTGCTTTATATTGAAGGTAAAACACAATGAATTGTCTTTTCTTAATATACGCGGACAGTTCTATTCATGTCTTCATTTTGCTAATTAAGAAGGAAACAAAATGCTTACAGCACCGGGTATTCCCAGGCGGTCACCCATCCAAGTACTGACCCAGCCCAACTCTGCTTAGCTTCCGAGATCAGACGAGATCGGGCGTTGTCAGTGTGGTATGGCCGTAATCTAAAATAGAGCATATACACTTGCTTTATATTGAAGGTAAAACACAATGAATTGTCTTTTCTTAATATACGCGGACAGTTCTATTCATGTCTTCATTTTGCTAATTAAGAAGGAAACAAAATGCTTACAGCACCGGGTATTCCCAGGCGGTCACCCATCCAAGTACTGACCCAGCCCAACTCTGCTTAGCTTCCGAGATCAGACGAGATCGGGCGTTGTCAGTGTGGTATGGCCGTAATCTGAAAATAGAGCATATACACTTGCTGTTATATTGAAGGTAAAACACAATGAATTGTCTTTTCTTAATATACGCGGACAGTTCTATTCATGTCTTCATTTTGCTAATTAAGAAGGAAACAAAATGCTTACAGCACCGGGTATTCCCAGGCGGTCACCCATCCAAGTACTGACCCAGCCCAACTCTGCTTAGCTTCCGAGATCAGACGAGATCGGGCGTTGTCAGTGTGGTATGGCCGTAATCTAAAATAGAGCATATACACTTGCTTTATATTGAAGGTAAAACACAATGAATTGTCTTTTCTTAATATACGCGGACAGTTCTATTCATGTCTTCATTTTGCTAATTAAGAAGGAAACAAAATGCTTACAGCACCGGGTATTCCCAGGCGGTCACCCATCCAAGTACTGACCCAGCCCAACTCTGCTTAGCTTCCGAGATCAGACGAGATCGGGCGTTGTCAGTGTGGTATGGCCGTAATCTAAAATAGAGCATATACACTTGCTTTATATTGAAGGTAAAACACAATGAATTGTCTTTTCTTAATATACGCGGACAGTTCTATTCATGTCTTCATTTTGCTAATTAAGAAGGAAACAAAATGCTTACAGCACCGGGTATTCCCAGGCGGTCACCCATCCAAGTACTGACCCAGCCCAACTCTGCTTAGCTTCCGAGATCAGACGAGATCGGGCGTTGTCAGTGTGGTATGGCCGTAATCTAAAATAGAGCATATACACTTGCTTTATATTGAAGGTAAAACACAATGAATTGTCTTTTCTTAATATACGCGGACAGTTCTATTCATGTCTTCATTTTGCTAATTAAGAAGGAAACAAAATGCTTACAGCACCGGGTATTCCCAGGCGGTCACCCATCCAAGTACTGACCCAGCCCAACTCTGCTTAGCTTCCGAGATCAGACGAGATCGGGCGTTGTCAGTGTGGTATGGCCGTAATCTAAAATAGAGCATATACACTTGCTTTATATTGAAGGTAAAACACAATGAATTGTCTTTTCTTAATATACGCGGACAGTTCTATTCATGTCTTCATTTTGCTAATTAAGAAGGAAACAAAATGCTTACAGCACCGGGTATTCCCAGGCGGTCACCCATCCAAGTACTGACCCAGCCCAACTCTGCTTAGCTTCCGAGATCAGACGAGATCGGGCGTTGTCAGTGTGGTATGGCCGTAATCTAAAATAGAGCATATACACTTGCTTTATATTGAAGGTAAAACACAATGAATTGTCTTTTCTTAATATACGCGGACAGTTCTATTCATGTCTTCATTTTGCTAATTAAGAAGGAAACAAAATGCTTACAGCACCGGGTATTCCCAGGCGGTCACCCATCCAAGTACTGACCCAGCCCAACTCTGCTTAGCTTCCGAGATCAGACGAGATCGGGCGTTGTCAGTGTGGTATGGCCGTAATCTAAAATAGAGCATATACACTTGCTTTATATTGAAGGTAAAACACAATGAATTGTCTTTTCTTAATATACGCGGACAGTTCTATTCATGTCTTCATTTTGCTAATTAAGAAGGAAACAAAATGCTTACAGCACCGGGTATTCCCAGGCGGTCACCCATCCAAGTACTGACCCAGCCCAACTCTGCTTAGCTTCCGAGATCAGACGAGATCGGGCGTTGTCAGTGTGGTATGGCCGTAATCTAAATAGAGCATATACACTTGCTTTATATTGAAGGTAAAACACAATGAATTGTCTTTTCTTAATATACGCGGACAGTTCTATTCATGTCTTCATTTTGCTAATTAAGAAGGAAACAAAATGCTTACAGCACCGGGTATTCCCAGGCGGTCACCCATCCAAGTACTGACCCAGCCCAACTCTGCTTAGCTTCCGAGATCAGACGAGATCGGGCGTTGTCAGTGTGGTATGGCCGTAATCTAAAATAGAGCATATACACTTGCTTTATATTGAAGGTAAAACACAATGAATTGTCTTTTCTTAATATACGCGGACAGTTCTATTCATGTCTTCATTTTGCTAATTAAGAAGGAAACAAAATGCTTACAGCACCGGGTATTCCCAGGCGGTCACCCATCCAAGTACTGACCCAGCCCAACTCTGCTTAGCTTCCGAGATCAGACGAGATCGGGCGTTGTCAGTGTGGTATGGCCGTAATCTGAAATAGAGCATATACACTTGCTTTATATTGAAGGTAAAACACAATGAATTGTCTTTTCTTAATATACGCGGACAGTTCTATTCATGTCTTCATTTTGCTAATTAAGAAGGAAACAAAATGCTTACAGCACCGGGTATTCCCAGGCGGTCACCCATCCAAGTACTGACCCAGCCCAACTCTGCTTAGCTTCCGAGATCAGACGAGATCGGGCGTTGTCAGTGTGGTATGGCCGTAATCTAAAATAGAGCATATACACTTGCTTTATATTGAAGGTAAAACACAATGAATTGTCTTTTCTTAATATACGCGGACAGTTCTATTCATGTCTTCATTTTGCTAATTAAGAAGGAAACAAAATGCTTACAGCACCGGGTATTCCCAGGCGGTCACCCATCCAAGTACTGACCCAGCCCAACTCTGCTTAGCTTCCGAGATCAGACGAGATCGGGCGTTGTCAGTGTGGTATGGCCGTAATCTAAATAGAGCATATACACTTGCTTTATATTGAAGGTAAAACACAATGAATTGTCTTTTCTTAATATACGCGGACAGTTCTATTCATGTCTTCATTTTGCTAATTAAGAAGGAAACAAAATGCTTACAGCACCGGGTATTCCCAGGCGGTCACCCATCCAAGTACTGACCCAGCCCAACTCTGCTTAGCTTCCGAGATCAGACGAGATCGGGCGTTGTCAGTGTGGTATGGCCGTAATCTAAAATAGAGCATATACACTTGCTTTATATTGAAGGTAAAACACAATGAATTGTCTTTTCTTAATATACGCGGACAGTTCTATTCATGTCTTCATTTTGCTAATTAAGAAGGAAACAAAATGCTTACAGCACCGGGTATTCCCAGGCGGTCACCCATCCAAGTACTGACCCAGCCCAACTCTGCTTAGCTTCCGAGATCAGACGAGATCGGGCGTTGTCAGTGTGGTATGGCCGTAATCTAAAATAGAGCATATACACTTGCTTTATATTGAAGGTAAAACACAATGAATTGTCTTTTCTTAATATACGCGGACAGTTCTATTCATGTCTTCATTTTGCTAATTAAGAAGGAAACAAAATGCTTACAGCACCGGGTATTCCCAGGCGGTCACCCATCCAAGTACTGACCCAGCCCAACTCTGCTTAGCTTCCGAGATCAGACGAGATCGGGCGTTGTCAGTGTGGTATGGCCGTAATCTAAAATAGAGCATATACACTTGCTTTATATTGAAGGTAAAACACAATGAATTGTCTTTTCTTAATATACGCGGACAGTTCTATTCATGTCTTCATTTTGCTAATTAAGAAGGAAACAAAATGCTTACAGCACCGGGTATTCCCAGGCGGTCACCCATCCAAGTACTGACCCAGCCCAACTCTGCTTAGCTTCCGAGATCAGACGAGATCGGGCGTTGTCAGTGTGGTATGGCCGTAATCTAAAATAGAGCATATACACTTGCTTTATATTGAAGGTAAAACACAATGAATTGTCTTTTCTTAATATACGCGGACAGTTCTATTCATGTCTTCATTTTGCTAATTAAGAAGGAAACAAAATGCTTACAGCACCGGGTATTCCCAGGCGGTCACCCATCCAAGTACTGACCCAGCCCAACTCTGCTTAGCTTCCGAGATCAGACGAGATCGGGCGTTGTCAGTGTGGTATGGCCGTAATCTAAAATAGAGCATATACACTTGCTTTATATTGAAGGTAAAACACAATGAATTGTCTTTTCTTAATATACGCGGACAGTTCTATTCATGTCTTCATTTTGCTAATTAAGAAGGAAACAAAATGCTTACAGCACCGGGTATTCCCAGGCGGTCACCCATCCAAGTACTGACCCAGCCCAACTCTGCTTAGCTTCCGAGATCAGACGAGATCGGGCGTTGTCAGTGTGGTATGGCCGTAATCTAAAATAGAGCATATACACTTGCTTTATATTGAAGGTAAAACACAATGAATTGTCTTTTCTTAATATACGCGGACAGTTCTATTCATGTCTTCATTTTGCTAATTAAGAAGGAAACAAAATGCTTACAGCACCGGGTATTCCCAGGCGGTCACCCATCCAAGTACTGACCCAGCCCAACTCTGCTTAGCTTCCGAGATCAGACGAGATCGGGCGTTGTCAGTGTGGTATGGCCGTAATCTAAAATAGAGCATATACACTTGCTTTATATTGAAGGTAAAACACAATGAATTGTCTTTTCTTAATATACGCGGACAGTTCTATTCATGTCTTCATTTTGCTAATTAAGAAGGAAACAAAATGCTTACAGCACCGGGTATTCCCAGGCGGTCACCCATCCAAGTACTGACCCAGCCCAACTCTGCTTAGCTTCCGAGATCAGACGAGATCGGGCGTTGTCAGTGTGGTATGGCCGTAATCTAAAATAGAGCATATACACTTGCTTTATATTGAAGGTAAAACACAATGAATTGTCTTTTCTTAATATACGCGGACAGTTCTATTCATGTCTTCATTTTGCTAATTAAGAAGGAAACAAAATGCTTACAGCACCGGGTATTCCCAGGCGGTCACCCATCCAAGTACTGACCCAGCCCAACTCTGCTTAGCTTCCGAGATCAGACGAGATCGGGCGTTGTCAGTGTGGTATGGCCGTAATCTAAAATAGAGCATATACACTTGCTTTATATTGAAGGTAAAACACAATGAATTGTCTTTTCTTAATATACGCGGACAGTTCTATTCATGTCTTCATTTTGCTAATTAAGAAGGAAACAAAATGCTTACAGCACCGGGTATTCCCAGGCGGTCACCCATCCAAGTACTGACCCAGCCCAACTCTGCTTAGCTTCCGAGATCAGACGAGATCGGGCGTTGTCAGTGTGGTATGGCCGTAATCTAAAATAGAGCATATACACTTGCTTTATATTGAAGGTAAAACACAATGAATTGTCTTTTCTTAATATACGCGGACAGTTCTATTCATGTCTTCATTTTGCTAATTAAGAAGGAAACAAAATGCTTACAGCACCGGGTATTCCCAGGCGGTCACCCATCCAAGTACTGACCCAGCCCAACTCTGCTTAGCTTCCGAGATCAGACGAGATCGGGCGTTGTCAGTGTGGTATGGCCGTAATCTAAAATAGAGCATATACACTTGCTTTATATTGAAGGTAAAACACAATGAATTGTCTTTTCTTAATATACGCGGACAGTTCTATTCATGTCTTCATTTTGCTAATTAAGAAGGAAACAAAATGCTTACAGCACCGGGTATTCCCAGGCGGTCACCCATCCAAGTACTGACCCAGCCCAACTCTGCTTAGCTTCCGAGATCAGACGAGATCGGGCGTTGTCAGTGTGGTATGGCCGTAATCTAAAATAGAGCATATACACTTGCTTTATATTGAAGGTAAAACACAATGAATTGTCTTTTCTTAATATACGCGGACAGTTCTATTCATGTCTTCATTTTGCTAATTAAGAAGGAAACAAAATGCTTACAGCACCGGGTATTCCCAGGCGGTCACCCATCCAAGTACTGACCCAGCCCAACTCTGCTTAGCTTCCGAGATCAGACGAGATCGGGCGTTGTCAGTGTGGTATGGCCGTAATCTAAAATAGAGCATATACACTTGCTTTATATTGAAGGTAAAACACAATGAATTGTCTTTTCTTAATATACGCGGACAGTTCTATTCATGTCTTCATTTTGCTAATTAAGAAGGAAACAAAATGCTTACAGCACCGGGTATTCCCAGGCGGTCACCCATCCAAGTACTGACCCAGCCCAACTCTGCTTAGCTTCCGAGATCAGACGAGATCGGGCGTTGTCAGTGTGGTATGGCCGTAATCTAAAATAGAGCATATACACTTGCTTTATATTGAAGGTAAAACACAATGAATTGTCTTTTCTTAATATACGCGGACAGTTCTATTCATGTCTTCATTTTGCTAATTAAGAAGGAAACAAAATGCTTACAGCACCGGGTATTCCCAGGCGGTCACCCATCCAAGTACTGACCCAGCCCAACTCTGCTTAGCTTCCGAGATCAGACGAGATCGGGCGTTGTCAGTGTGGTATGGCCGTAATCTAAAATAGAGCATATACACTTGCTTTATATTGAAGGTAAAACACAATGAATTGTCTTTTCTTAATATACGCGGACAGTTCTATTCATGTCTTCATTTTGCTAATTAAGAAGGAAACAAAATGCTTACAGCACCGGGTATTCCCAGGCGGTCACCCATCCAAGTACTGACCCAGCCCAACTCTGCTTAGCTTCCGAGATCAGACGAGATCGGGCGTTGTCAGTGTGGTATGGCCGTAATCTAAAATAGAGCATATACACTTGCTTTATATTGAAGGTAAAACACAATGAATTGTCTTTTCTTAATATACGCGGACAGTTCTATTCATGTCTTCATTTTGCTAATTAAGAAGGAAACAAAATGCTTACAGCACCGGGTATTCCCAGGCGGTCACCCATCCAAGTACTGACCCAGCCCAACTCTGCTTAGCTTCCGAGATCAGACGAGATCGGGCGTTGTCAGTGTGGTATGGCCGTAATCTAAAATAGAGCATATACACTTGCTTTATATTGAAGGTAAAACACAATGAATTGTCTTTTCTTAATATACGCGGACAGTTCTATTCATGTCTTCATTTTGCTAATTAAGAAGGAAACAAAATGCTTACAGCACCGGGTATTCCCAGGCGGTCACCCATCCAAGTACTGACCCAGCCCAACTCTGCTTAGCTTCCGAGATCAGACGAGATCGGGCGTTGTCAGTGTGGTATGGCCGTAATCTAAAATAGAGCATATACACTTGCTTTATATTGAAGGTAAAACACAATGAATTGTCTTTTCTTAATATACGCGGACAGTTCTATTCATGTCTTCATTTTGCTAATTAAGAAGGAAACAAAATGCTTACAGCACCGGGTATTCCCAGGCGGTCACCCATCCAAGTACTGACCCAGCCCAACTCTGCTTAGCTTCCGAGATCAGACGAGATCGGGCGTTGTCAGTGTGGTATGGCCGTAATCTAAATAGAGCATATACACTTGCTTTATATTGAAGGTAAAACACAATGAATTGTCTTTTCTTAATATACGCGGACAGTTCTATTCATGTCTTCATTTTGCTAATTAAGAAGGAAACAAAATGCTTACAGCACCGGGTATTCCCAGGCGGTCACCCATCCAAGTACTGACCCAGCCCAACTCTGCTTAGCTTCCGAGATCAGACGAGATCGGGCGTTGTCAGTGTGGTATGGCCGTAATCTAAAATAGAGCATATACACTTGCTTTATATTGAAGGTAAAACACAATGAATTGTCTTTTCTTAATATACGCGGACAGTTCTATTCATGTCTTCATTTTGCTAATTAAGAAGGAAACAAAATGCTTACAGCACCGGGTATTCCCAGGCGGTCACCCATCCAAGTACTGACCCAGCCCAACTCTGCTTAGCTTCCGAGATCAGACGAGATCGGGCGTTGTCAGTGTGGTATGGCCGTAATCTAAAATAGAGCATATACACTTGCTGTTATATTGAAGGTAAAACACAATGAATTGTCTTTTCTTAATATACGCGGACAGTTCTATTCATGTCTTCATTTTGCTAATTAAGAAGGAAACAAAATGCTTACAGCACCGGGTATTCCCAGGCGGTCACCCATCCAAGTACTGACCCAGCCCAACTCTGCTTAGCTTCCGAGATCAGACGAGATCGGGCGTTGTCAGTGTGGTATGGCCGTAATCTAAAATAGAGCATATACACTTGCTTTATATTGAAGGTAAAACACAATGAATTGTCTTTTCTTAATATACGCGGACAGTTCTATTCATGTCTTCATTTTGCTAATTAAGAAGGAAACAAAATGCTTACAGCACCGGGTATTCCCAGGCGGTCACCCATCCAAGTACTGACCCAGCCCAACTCTGCTTAGCTTCCGAGATCAGACGAGATCGGGCGTTGTCAGTGTGGTATGGCCGTAATCTAAAATAGAGCATATACACTTGCTTTATATTGAAGGTAAAACACAATGAATTGTCTTTTCTTAATATACGCGGACAGTTCTATTCATGTCTTCATTTTGCTAATTAAGAAGGAAACAAAATGCTTACAGCACCGGGTATTCCCAGGCGGTCACCCATCCAAGTACTGACCCAGCCCAACTCTGCTTAGCTTCCGAGATCAGACGAGATCGGGCGTTGTCAGTGTGGTATGGCCGTAATCTAAAATAGAGCATATACACTTGCTTTATATTGAAGGTAAAACACAATGAATTGTCTTTTCTTAATATACGCGGACAGTTCTATTCATGTCTTCATTTTGCTAATTAAGAAGGAAACAAAATGCTTACAGCACCGGGTATTCCCAGGCGGTCACCCATCCAAGTACTGACCCAGCCCAACTCTGCTTAGCTTCCGAGATCAGACGAGATCGGGCGTTGTCAGTGTGGTATGGCCGTAATCTAAAATAGAGCATATACACTTGCTTTATATTGAAGGTAAAACACAATGAATTGTCTTTTCTTAATATACGCGGACAGTTCTATTCATGTCTTCATTTTGCTAATTAAGAAGGAAACAAAATGCTTACAGCACCGGGTATTCCCAGGCGGTCACCCATCCAAGTACTGACCCAGCCCAACTCTGCTTAGCTTCCGAGATCAGACGAGATCGGGCGTTGTCAGTGTGGTATGGCCGTAATCTAAAATAGAGCATATACACTTGCTTTATATTGAAGGTAAAACACAATGAATTGTCTTTTCTTAATATACGCGGACAGTTCTATTCATGTCTTCATTTTGCTAATTAAGAAGGAAACAAAATGCTTACAGCACCGGGTATTCCCAGGCGGTCACCCATCCAAGTACTGACCCAGCCCAACTCTGCTTAGCTTCCGAGATCAGACGAGATCGGGCGTTGTCAGTGTGGTATGGCCGTAATCTAAAATAGAGCATATACACTTGCTTTATATTGAAGGTAAAACACAATGAATTGTCTTTTCTTAATATACGCGGACAGTTCTATTCATGTCTTCATTTTGCTAATTAAGAAGGAAACAAAATGCTTACAGCACCGGGTATTCCCAGGCGGTCACCCATCCAAGTACTGACCCAGCCCAACTCTGCTTAGCTTCCGAGATCAGACGAGATCGGGCGTTGTCAGTGTGGTATGGCCGTAATCTAAAATAGAGCATATACACTTGCTTTATATTGAAGGTAAAACACAATGAATTGTCTTTTCTTAATATACGCGGACAGTTCTATTCATGTCTTCATTTTGCTAATTAAGAAGGAAACAAAATGCTTACAGCACCGGGTATTCCCAGGCGGTCACCCATCCAAGTACTGACCCAGCCCAACTCTGCTTAGCTTCCGAGATCAGACGAGATCGGGCGTTGTCAGTGTGGTATGGCCGTAATCTAAAATAGAGCATATACACTTGCTTTATATTGAAGGTAAAACACAATGAATTGTCTTTTCTTAATATACGCGGACAGTTCTATTCATGTCTTCATTTTGCTAATTAAGAAGGAAACAAAATGCTTACAGCACCGGGTATTCCCAGGCGGTCACCCATCCAAGTACTGACCCAGCCCAACTCTGCTTAGCTTCCGAGATCAGACGAGATCGGGCGTTGTCAGTGTGGTATGGCCGTAATCTAAAATAGAGCATATACACTTGCTTTATATTGAAGGTAAAACACAATGAATTGTCTTTTCTTAATATACGCGGACAGTTCTATTCATGTCTTCATTTTGCTAATTAAGAAGGAAACAAAATGCTTACAGCACCGGGTATTCCCAGGCGGTCACCCATCCAAGTACTGACCCAGCCCAACTCTGCTTAGCTTCCGAGATCAGACGAGATCGGGCGTTGTCAGTGTGGTATGGCCGTAATCTAAAATAGAGCATATACACTTGCTTTATATTGAAGGTAAAACACAATGAATTGTCTTTTCTTAATATACGCGGACAGTTCTATTCATGTCTTCATTTTGCTAATTAAGAAGGAAACAAAATGCTTACAGCACCGGGTATTCCCAGGCGGTCACCCATCCAAGTACTGACCCAGCCCAACTCTGCTTAGCTTCCGAGATCAGACGAGATCGGGCGTTGTCAGTGTGGTATGGCCGTAATCTAAATAGAGCATATACACTTGCTTTATATTGAAGGTAAAACACAATGAATTGTCTTTTCTTAATATACGCGGACAGTTCTATTCATGTCTTCATTTTGCTAATTAAGAAGGAAACAAAATGCTTACAGCACCGGGTATTCCCAGGCGGTCACCCATCCAAGTACTGACCCAGCCCAACTCTGCTTAGCTTCCGAGATCAGACGAGATCGGGCGTTGTCAGTGTGGTATGGCCGTAATCTAAAATAGAGCATATACACTTGCTTTATATTGAAGGTAAAACACAATGAATTGTCTTTTCTTAATATACGCGGACAGTTCTATTCATGTCTTCATTTTGCTAATTAAGAAGGAAACAAAATGCTTACAGCACCGGGTATTCCCAGGCGGTCACCCATCCAAGTACTGACCCAGCCCAACTCTGCTTAGCTTCCGAGATCAGACGAGATCGGGCGTTGTCAGTGTGGTATGGCCGTAATCTAAAATAGAGCATATACACTTGCTTTATATTGAAGGTAAAACACAATGAATTGTCTTTTCTTAATATACGCGGACAGTTCTATTCATGTCTTCATTTTGCTAATTAAGAAGGAAACAAAATGCTTACAGCACCGGGTATTCCCAGGCGGTCACCCATCCAAGTACTGACCCAGCCCAACTCTGCTTAGCTTCCGAGATCAGGCGTTGTCAGGGTGGTATGGCCGTAATCTAAAATAGAGCATATACACTTGCTGTTTATTGAAAGTAAAACACAATGAATTGTCTTTTCTTAATATACGCGGACAGTTCTATTCATGTCTTCATTTTGCTAATTAAGAAGGAAACAAAATGCTTACAGCACCGGGTATTCCCAGGCGGTCACCCATCCAAGTACTGACCCAGCCCAGCTCTGCTTAGCTTCCGAGATCAGACGAGATCGGGCGTTGTCAGTGTGGTATGGCCGTAATCTAAACTAGAGCATATACTCTTGCTGTTTATTGAAGCTAAAACACAATGAATTGTCTTTTCTTAATATATGCGGACAGTTCTAATCATGTCTTCATTTTGCAAATTAAGAAGGAAGCAAAATGCTTACAGCACCGGGTATTCCCAGGCAGTCACCCATCCAAGTACTGACCCAGCCCAACTTTGCTTAGCTTCCGAGATCTGACGAGATCGGGCTTTGTCAGTGTGGTATGGCCGTAATCTGAAATAGAGCATATACTCTTGCTGTTTATTGAAGGTAAAGCACAATGAATTGTCTTTTCTTAATATACGCGGACAGTTCTATTCATGTCTTCATTTTGCAAATTAAGACGGAAACAAAATGCTTACAGCACCGGGTATTCCCAGGCAGTCACCCATCCAAGTACTGACCCAGCCCAACTTTGCTTAGCTTCCAAGATCTGACGAAATCGGGCATTGTCTTTTTTTTTTGTTTTTTCTCTTTTATTATGAAAAAGTATACATTTTATTTACAATTCTACATTATATTTCTGGGCACACATATCTTCACTCGAAAACACCACACATACATTTTTAAAATTTAAATAAATAATTAACACTAACACCAACAATCCCATATTACACAACCCAATAAGCACATTCTACAAATTCAAACAACTAAAACACAACAAGAATTTAAATCATTTTCCTTTTCCCCTTATTTACATGATCAATTTACTGTCCCTTGTTTATACTTTAACCCCACATATTTTTTTTTTCTTTTTTTTTTTTTTTTAATTCCCCCCCTCAACCAATCAATTTTTCCCTTTAACCTTATATATATCTTTATCAACCATTGCTTTTTCAAAGGCTCCCGTCCTCAGATTGTGTACATTTCTCTCCCATCTCCGCTCCTTTTTTAATTTTCTTAATTACATCCTTCTTATGGGCTATCCTCTTCTTCCGGACCTTCTCTGTGGATAGACCGCTGGACTCGCTCTCCTTCACACTCCCAGCCACCGCTTCCTCCTCTGCTCCTGCCACCACCTCCATCTTGTCCTCGGATAGACCGCTGGGCTCTCTCTCCTTCACGCTCCCAGCCACCGCTTTGTCCTCTGCTCTTGCCACCACCTCCATCTTGTCCTCATCAGTCCCGTTCCCATCTTCGTCCTTAGTTTCCCTGTGGTCTTCATCATCCCGCTCCTCCTCCACCTCTGACACGTCCGAATAGCGCCTCACACCTCTGCATACCTCCGTCTTCTCCTTCCTCACCTCCTTCGGACCCTCCACCGCCATCTCCTTGGACAGACCGCTGGGCTCGCTCTCCTTCTGTCGCCTCCTCCATCTCGCCGTCTCCACCTACTTCCTGTCACAAGCATACCTGAAATGCACATTTAATTTCAATCAAAAACAGGGACAAAGTGTAATACATGAACCAGATATAGCACAATGCTAATTTCCAGCTGTTGTCCCTGCTCGTTTAAACAGTTTACTGGTTGTATTGTTGTTGTACAGAGCTGTGACCAGGAGGTGGCACAATAAGACAGATGTGATAACATCATATCTGTCACACAATATCACATCATTGAGTACACGTGCATCAAACCTGCAACTGTATTTAAGTTATTAAGAATATGTTTGAAATGTATTAATTTGTTTGATTTTCCCTGAGACATAGTTTTTTATTTTCTTATTAATTTTGTTTCATTGTTGCACACTGAGGCCACAGACTGCGGGGCACAGGCAGGCTAAATAAACCATTAAGTACAACATGTGATGTAACAGCAAAAGCATAACAGTATTGTAACAGACACGTGATGCAAGAATAACAATAATGAGAATTCATTTTCAAATAGATCACCATTTCTCAATCTGAAACGATCACAATTGTTAATTAGCCTGAAGTCACTCAGTGTACATTACATTGTCTTATTGATATTATCTACATCAGCATATTGCCGCTTTTTCAACAAGGAACATACTAATGACAGTAATAAGTAATAGGTACATATTTCGCTTCTGATAAAGGTTATGCCACTTCCGCTGCCTTGTGGCTCTTAGGTTTCGTGCTCATCTAAAGATAACATGGAAAAATAACGTTAACAATAGCTTCATCTGCATATGAGTATAATCATGGTATTCTGAACTAGTCCATACTTATGAGTACAGTCAAATAACACTATTAGTTAAGCGAACTACTGCTGCTATCTATACATATTCATACACATAATTCATATTTATACTGCGCAATTATCCTTTATCTGTCATGTATTAAATGTATATATTTATATATATAAATATATACATTATATATATATGTATATATATATATATATATATATATATATATATATATGTGTGTGTGTGTGCTGCAGGGTCACAGTGTATTGTTAAATATATATTTAACAATACACAGTGACCCTGCAGCACATAAACCCCCACTCATATAACGCCACCGTTATCAATAGCAGTCATAAATTACAGGACAAACTTTGTATATTTTGAAACCTTGCAGCACATAATGACAATTGTAATATCTACGTTACGGTAGTTGTAGCATTAACGTCGAAACCACTGGTCATAAACGAGTAGTAAGCTTAATAAAATGGTAATTGATACAACGTTTGTATAACTACATACTTGAATTATTGTGAATACTTGGACATATTTACACATGGCTGTTTCCATCCATGAATATTACAGTTAACGTTATTACATGCAGAAACGATTAACGATTGCTTGCTAATGTTATGCCGACGGAAATTGCCGTATAACGTAGTAGTTTAACTGTAATGTAGACCGTAGCCAACAAAGAGATAAAATTACTTTGACCGAAGAATTGAAATATAAGTTTTTACGACAGTTAAAGAAGAAAACAAAAACATTTAATGTTGTTACTTACTTTGAGGAGTTGACGCTAATCCAACATCCAATGTCATCCAGTGGCGTGACGAGGGCGTCATCGGAGAGAAGCTGAGCCATGATTTGGTTTAGGTCCATTGTGATTCCGCGGCGTGATTGGTTTAGGTCAAGGTACAGTACTCGAAGTCGAGGAGGAGTGTAGGGAGAGAAAGCCAGAAGAGAATCAACGTCACCAGCTGTTTGCGCCTGTACCTTTTGCCGTCGCCTAGCAACTCTCAGAAGCGATCAAGCAAGTTGGCGTTTTACTTTTTATCATTTATTTTATCCAGATTTTTTTTGTTCTTTCAATCGTGGTTGAAGAGATAGTTTATCACTGCCACCACCAGCACAGGATATATTTTAGGCTGAGACGAGACCATGTTCAGGTAAGTTAAACCTATTAAAGTAATATTGGTTAAGCCCTGTACTTTTAGCTGACATTAATGTTAACATTAGCTAGTTAACAACAGTTAATGTTAATTAGTTTATGTCATTTAACTTTGACAATATAATTTCATGTGTAAAAATTGTCCTCACTTTACTTTAATGTAAAATAATCTTTCTGTCATTGATCAGAAAACACACACACACACACACACACACACACACACACACACACACACACACACACATACATATATAACAGGATGACCAGATTAGAGTTTGCTAAAAAAGCTGCCAATGGAGCTGGTTCCCTTGTGTTTATTGATGATGTGACTGCTGACAAAAGGACAACTCTGAAGTGTTTCGGACAATATTATCTGCTCATATTCAGCCAAATGCTTCAGAACTCATTGGACGGCGCTTCATAGTGCAGATGGACATCGAGCCGAAGCATACTGCGAAAGCAACCAAATAGTTTTTTAATGCAAAGAAGTGCAATGTTCTGCATTTGCCAAATCAATCACCTGACCTGAATCCAAGTGAGCATTTTACTTGCTGAAGAAAAAACTGAAGGGAAACTGCCAGCTGCAATAGAGGCCTGGCAGAGCATCACTAGGGACCAAACCCAGCGTCTGGTGATTCTATGGGTTCCAGACTTCAGGCTGTCATTGACTGCAAAGGATTTACAACCAAATATTAAAAGTGACAATTTGATTTATGATTATGTTACTTTGTCCAATTACTTTTGGTCCCTTAAAAGGGGATTCCATGTATAAAATATGTTGTAATTCCTACACCATTAACCTGATTTGGATGTAAATACCCTCACTTAAAGCACATAGCACATGTTTAATTTCAAGTCCATTGTGCTGGTGTCCAGAACCAAAATTATGAAAATTGTTTCAATGTCCAAATATTTATGGCCCTATCTGTATCTTCAACTGGTGTTAACCACAGACCTCTCTCCAGGCATATAACCGAAAGCCTGTTGAAGAAAATTCTACTAATAGTATAACAATAATAATATTAGTGTAGTCTCATCTTTGTCTGACACTGTGCACAACTACTGGCTTTAAAGACAATGAAGAAAAAAAATATTGATTTAGAATTTGAATGTCAACATTATGAATGACATTTCAAAACTATTCAGCACAGCCCTAGTTATGTTTTTAGATTTTTTTTATTTGCTTGGAAGTCCATTTGACACCACCTGGGTTGAAGCTGAAAGAATAAGGCTATAATTGCCATACAAGCCATAATTTACGCATTCACATAATCTGCGATTTTTTGACAGCTGTCCTTCCTGCATTTGGCAGCTGCAACTGTGTCACTTTTAGTATGGATTATTTGTTTATTACAGTTTGCTTTTTGTTTGCAAAATATGCCTCTCTGCTGTTATTACACTTGCTCGTTTTTTACGATTGCTCATATGCTGCAAACCCATTATGTGAACGCACTCATGGCTAGTTAGCAACATAGCTGTAATTTTATCTATCTTCTCCCTTTTAATGTGGGCTGGTTGAAAAGCCAAAAAAAAAAAAATCACCTCACATGTTATTAATGAGGCCTCTGTTTTGGTATGTGTTTAATGTCTCTAATAGTAGTTCACAAAAATAAGGCTGGTGATATGTCTGTATGACATTTGAAATCTCTTTTTAGGTTGAAAATTTGCACTCATTGGGACATAGGGCCATGGTGTTATTCGCAAAACCAGAGAAACAGCCTGCCACCTGGTTTAGTCATGTCTTGCACCCCAAATGGCAGCTGTCGGACCAGGCTGAACAATGCCTAGACAGGATGAAGTCTTATATGAGGTTTTAGTCATAGACAAAGACACGAGTGGACCAGATGGATTTCACATCTGGTTGACAGAACAAGCTACATTTAATCGAGAAAGAATTACATCACAAACCACAAAAATTAACAATAACTAAAGAAATGCACATGTATTGTATTGTGAGTAAGTGGTGGCAGATGTTTTAGAGACAGAAATCTTATAGGAGCTTGTTGACTATTGTTGATACTATTTCAGCTGCCTCCTGCTATGTATGATGTATTTTTCTCTTTGGTGTTACCTCTTGCAAGTCCTGGTGTTCAGCATCCTGAACATCCATCCATCCATCCATCGTCTACTGCTTATCCGGGATTGGGTCGCGGGGGCAGCAGCTCCAGTAAGGAACCCCAATCTTCCCTTCTCCGGGCCACATCCTCCATCTCCGACTGGGGGATCCTGAGGCGTTCCCAGGCCAGAGAGGAGATATAATCTCTCCACCGAGTCCTGGGTCTTCCCCGGGGTCTCCTCCCAGCTGGACGTGCCTGGAACACCTCCCTAGGGAGGCGCCCAGGTGGCGTCCTTACTAGATGCCCGAACCACCTCAACTGGCTCCTTTCAATGTAAAGGAGCAGCGGCTCTACTCCGAGTCTCTCACGGATGGCTGAGCTTCTCACCCTATCTCTAAGGGAGACGCCAGCCACCCGTCTGAGAAAACCCATTTCGGCCGCTTGTACCCGTGATCTCGTTCTTTCGGTCATGACCCAGCCTTCATGACCATAGGTGAGGGTAGGAACGAAGATCGACCGGTATATTGAGAGCTTTGCCTTCTGGCTCAGCTCTCTTTTCGTCACAACGGTGCGGTAAAGTGACTGTAATACCGCCCCCGCTGCTCCGATTCTCCAGCCAATCTCTCGCTCCATCGTCCCCTCACTCGCGAACAAGACCCCGAGGTACTTGAACTCCTTCACTTGGGGTAATGGCTCATTCCCTACCCGGAGTAGGCAATCCACCGGTTTCCTGCTGAGAGCCATGGCCTCAGATTTTGAGGTGCTGATCCTCATCCCAACCGCTTCACACTCGGCTGTGAACCGATCCAGTGACTGTTGAAGGTCACAGAGCGATGATGCCATAAGGATCATATCATCTCTGGAAACCATCACCTTATCGTGGTGGAGAGGTTTGTGTGTCCCTATGAACCTGAGAGCTGTGTTGTCTGGAGCCTAGTGCTCCTGGTAGGGTCTCCCAAGGCAAATTGGTCTCAGGCGAGGGGCCAGACTAAGAATGGTTCAAAAACGACTTCATGAAAAAAAGGGAAAGGAAAGGAGAGACCCTGCCCGGAGGAAGCCCGGGCCCCCGTCTGGAGCTAGGCCCAGAGGGAGGGCCCGACAGCGAGCGCCGGGGTGGGGATACTCACTAGCCCCTGGCTGAGCGCCGCTACGTTGGAGTTTACCCCGGTGGACGAGAGGGTCGCCTCCCTACCCTTCGGGTTATGGGGGGGAAAACTCTGACTGTTGTTTGTGCCTATGCCCTAAACCGCAGTTCGGAGTATTCGGCCTTCTTGGAGACCCTGAATGGAGCCCTGCAGGGGGCTCCAGTAGGGGGCTCCAGTAGGGGACTCCGTAGTCTTGCTGGGAGACTTCAACGCACATGTGGGAAACGATGGAGACACCTGGAGAGGCGTGATTGGGAGGAAGGGCCTCCCTGATCTAAATCCGAACGGTCGTTTGTTGTTGGACTTCTGTGCTAGTCATGGAATGGCCATAACAAACACCATGTTCGAACATAAGGATGCGCATAAGTGCACGTGGTACCAGAGCACCCTAGGCCAAAGGTCAATGATCGATTTCGTAATCGTATCATCTGACCTGAGGCCGCATGTTTTGGACACTCGGGTGAAGAGAGGGGCGGAGCTGTCGACTGATCACCATCTGGTGGTGAGTTGAATCAAGGGGTGGGGGAAGACTCTGGACAGACCTGGTAAACCCAAACGGGTAGTGCGGGTGAACTGGGAACGTCTGGAGGAAGCCCCTGTCCTGGGGATCTTTAACTCACACCTCCGGCGGAGCTTTTCAGCCATCCCTGTGGAGGTTGGGGGCATTGAACCTGAGTGGGCGATGTTCAAAACCTCTATTGCTGAAGCTGCAGTGATGAGCTGTGGTCTCAAGGTCTTAGGTGCCTCAAGGGGCGGTAACCCTCGAACACCGTGGTGGACCCCGGTGGTCAGGGAAGCCGTCCGACTGAAGAAGGAGTCCTTCCGGGTTATGTTATCCGGGAGGACTCCGGAAACAGTTGCAGGGTATCAAAGGACTAGAAGGGCGGCAGCTTCTGCCATGTCAGAGGCAAAGCAGCGGGTGTGGGAGAAGTTCGGAGAAGCTATGGAGAAGGACTTTCGGTCGGCACCAAGGTGCTTCTGGAAAACCATCCGGCACCTCAGGAGGGGGAAGCGAGGAACCATCCAAGCTGTGTACAGCAAGGGTGGGACCCTGCTGACTTCAACTGAGAAGGTTATCGGCCGGTGGAAGGAGCACTTTGAGGAACTCCTGAATCCGACTAACACGCCCTCTATGGTTGAGGCAGAGCTGGAAGCTGATGGGGGATCATCGTCAATTTCCCTGATGGAAGTCACTGAGGTAGTCAAACAACTCCACAGTGGCAAAGCCGCAGGGGTTGATGAGATCCGTCCAGAAATGCTGAAGGCTTTGGGTGTTGAGGGGCTGTCTTGGTTGACACGCCTCGTCAACATTGCGTGGAAGTCTGGGACAGTGCCTAGGGGTTGGCAGACCGGGGTGGTGGTTCCCCTATTTAAAAAGGGGGACCAGAGAGTGTGTGCCAACTACAGGGGTATCACACTTCTCAGCCTCCCTGGTAAAGTCTACTCCAAGGTACTGGAAAGGAGGGTTCGGCCGGTAGTCGAACCTCTGATTGAAGAGGAACAATGCGGATTCCGTCCTGGTCATGGAACAACGGACCAACTCTTCACTCTCGCAAGGATCCTGGAGGGGGCCTGGGAGTACGCCCATCCGGTCTACATGTGTTTTGTGGATCTGGAGAAGGCGTATGACCGGGTCCCCCGGGTGATACTGTGGGAGGTGCTGCGGGAGTATGGGGTGAGGGGGTCACTTTTGAGGGCCATCCAATCCCTGTACGCCCAAAGCGAGAGTTGTGTCCGGATACTCGGCAGTAAGTCGGACTCGTTTCCCGTGAATGTTGGCCTCCGCCAGGGCTGCGCTTTATCACCAATCCTGTTCGTGATTTTCATGGATAGGATATCGAGGCGTAGTCGTGGAGGAGAGGGGTTGCAGTTCGGTGACCTGAGGATCTCATCGCTGCTCTTTGTAGATGATGTGGTCCTTATGGCATCATCGGTCTGTGACCTTCAACAGTCACTGGATCGGTTCGCAGCCGATTGTGAAGCGGTTGGGATGAGGATCAGCACCTCCAAATCTGAGGCCATGGCTCTCAGCAGGAAACCGGTGGATTGCCTACTCCGGGTAGGGAATGAGCCATTACCCCAAGTGAAGGAGTTCAAGTACCTCGGGGTCTTGTTCGCGAGTGAGGGGACAATGGAGCGAGAGATTGGCCGGAGAATCGGAGCAGCGGGGGCGGTATTACAGTCACTTTACCGCACCATTGTGACGAAAAGAGAGCTGAGCCAGAAGGCAAAGCTCTCAATCTACCGGTCGATCTTCGTTCCTACCCTCACCTATGGTCATGAAGGCTGGGTCATGACCGAAAGAACGAGATCACGGGTACAAGCGGCCGAAATGGGTTTTCTCAGACGGGTGGCTGGCGTCTCCCTTAGAGATAGGGTGAGAAGCTCAGCCATCCGTGAGAGACTCGGAGTAGAGCCGCTGCTCCTTTACGTTGAAAGGAGCCAGTTGAGGTGGTTCGGGCATCTAGTAAGGATGCCACCTGGGCACCTCCCTAGGGAGGTGTTCCAGGCACGTCCAGCTGGGAGGAGACCCCGGGGAAGACCCAGGACTCGGTGGAGAGATTATATCTCCTCACTGGCCTGGGAACGCCTCAGGATCCCCCAGTCGGAGCTGGAGGATGTGGCCCGGAGAAGGGAAGATTGGGGTTCCTTACTGGAGCTGCTGCCCCCGCGACCCGATTCCGGATAAGCGGTAGACGATGGATGGATGGATGGATGACATAACTTTTGACATTTCTTCAGCAGGAAATACCAATCATGCGGCATATGGAATATAGAACACATACACGTTTTTGCAGAAGGTCACTACAGTTTCAATGCTAGGCCTGTGAACTCTTATTAATGTGCATTGTCAATATGAATGTGTATGTTTCCTACACGATTTAATTTGTTTTCAAGCAAACAAAGACATTCATTTGAACACAAAACAGGTTCAGAAGTATAAATGTAGAATATTCTGCAGACATTTCTTTCTTTCTTTCAAATGAATGTGTTTATTTATTTTAAATACGAGTGTGACATAGGAGGCGCCTGTTGTGTTAGTTGACAGTTATTTTATTAATAAAACTACTAACATTTTTTATGGTTTGTATTTTTTCACTGATGGAATTGCATTTTTATAGCGCCTTTCTGGTCTTCCGTGCACAACATGTCTACATGTCACTTTTACCCTTTCACACACATTCATGCATGCCTGGAGACTGGAAGCCACTCCTATATGCTGATAAATCTATTGATATTTTCAAGACATTCATCTCCTCAATCCATGACATGGGTCTGAACAATACCTGCAGTGTGCAAGACCGAAGAGGAAATCAACCTTTTGCAGCCTTTAAGTAAGTATTTTACTCATTATTCTCATAAGTAAGTTAAGTAAATTCGCCATCTACTTGAGTATACATGCGTGATTATTCAAAAACAAAATGTTGCAAGAGATAAGACAATAAACTTCAACCTCTTAGAAGGTGGGTGAATTTTTCCGAAAATACCTACAAACGACATACCCAAAGTAAATTGAAAGCTGCTCTTCAACCATTTGCACCAGCTGCATGATTTTGGTCTCATTCAAAAGATAACTCTCTTATTGTTCTTGCAAAATGTAAAGAATCACTCCAAGTGCTCCTGGCACTGAGTAATAGTGGTCTGAATATACTGAATTTGAAGAAAATACACTTCGCCTGAAATTTGTTGTTGAAAAAGATGTCTGAAAATGGGTATAGCTGGTAGTCTAGAGCTGAAATACACAATAGAAACATAGAACCAAGTGTTATCAAGTTCACCACCCAATTTCAGATAAAAAGGGATAAAAACTTAATTTATTAGACAGGTTTGTCCAAGAGTAACACCAGGCGTACACCAACTGTGCAATATGTACATGTACATATTATAATATATGTATTTTTTTTTTTTTTATAAATAACTATTATATACCCATATTACCTGTTAGTAGTAATCACACAGAGTAAGTGAAGTATAAAGACATTTTTTTTCTAATATTTGTATGTTTTTTTGTATTTTGTACAATAAATAATAAATATTATTTTGGAAATACATTTTATTTTGAAAAAGCAAACCATGGGAAGTGACGTATCTAACGAAAGAGGCGCTGAGCTGTTCCAGGGTCAGTTTGTAACAAAAGAAGTGGGTGGGCACTTTCTTATCAAGTTGACACTCATTGGCTCATGAAGGTTGTAAAAGACCCGTCGAAGCTCCGATTGGCTCAAATGAAGTGTCAATCTAATGCTGAGAGCCCGCGCTAAAACCAGGACGTGTCTGTACCGTGATGAGAGCACGAGATATTAAGTTATTTCAATGTAAAAATCGACCAGCTGATTTCACAGATTGCAACACCTGTTCATGGACTTTTATCGATGTGACGATGTTCACAGTGGATATCTTTTTTCCCGGAAACGAACGTGTGGACCTCTGGAAATGCCTTAGGAGCGTCTTTTTCCACATATTTCTGAAAAGAGGATATTTATGAGGCTTTATAGGTAAGTTGGCTCAAATTTATGATTTTGATTTTGAGTGTACTTGCTTGTTTGAGGAGCTGATTGTACCGCTGTTGTGATTTTCATCTCCATATTAAAATAGACGAGATTCTAAGCTTTCCAAAGTGCACACAGGAAGTCGCTTCATTTTTTCAGAATTCAAAAATGTCCATGTACAGGCGCAATAAAACACCTGCTGGGCCCGCCGGCGGCCCGCAAACTCTCTAAGCGGTTTTAAGAACCCACAGTCTCATAATGCACTGCGTGCTTTGATTGAAATTCAGAAGACTGGACTCTCAATGAAAACATAGCATAAATAAATGCATGATACTGGAATGGATTATAAGAGTAGTTGTTGGTCATATTTTTGCATTGTGACGTTACTATTACTCTAACTTTGACTGTTATTAGTTTTAGTTGATTAGACTCTCCCTGCTCTCTATTCCTCCTATTTTGTGTGCAGAAGTCCCGGGACAGCGTGGCTCGGGCTCTGCAGTCTGACGACAGACAGCCCAAGTTGACACAGCGGGTCACATTGCCCTCGACAGAGGGCCACACAACGAGCAAAGTGCACACAGGAAGTCGCTTCATTTTTCAGAATCTATAACGCAAGCCATAATGCAGCGGTGTGATGGCAGAGTCCCGGATCGGCTGTGGTTCTCGCCGCTTGTTGTCGTGTATGTTGTAGCATTATGTGTCGCACCTGTAGTGTTACACCCGCAGTGTTTGGACTTTAAGCCGCCCTTCCGACCGCTGAGGGAGCTCCAGTTTTGCGTAATGTACAAAGAGTTTGGCTGCTGTGATTATCAGAAAGACCAGGAGTTGATTACAAAGTACTACCGGATTATGGATAATTTTGATCATCATGGATATACCAACTGTGCTGGGTTCGTCTTGGAGCTGCTCTGCCAGGTAGGCACACATGGACAAAGGTCGCTTTGCTTTGTCCTAAACGTCTTCATCATGCGCCAGTAGTCTGAGCAAACAGCACCGACACTGACTCTTAAAGCAGAAGGGCAGCTGTCATGTGAAAAACACTAGGCTTTATGAAACACAGCCTTATTTTATCGTACAGTATATTTACTAAATATTAAGGCTTCCTCTGTCCATGAAGTTCACTGATGTCAAGACAGCTGTTGATAGAGCAACTTGTTAGCAGGCAGGTGGACCAACTATTATATAATGCTGTGTATATGGGTGATTCTTCAACTACGGACCATTTTGGTCTGGAACTTTTTCGAAAAAATGAAATATATTTAGAGAAATGTTTCAATATGTTTATATTTCTACATCTTGTGTATTCAAACTTCCTCATAGTGAATATGCTGAATTTCTTTAAATAATATACCATTTTTGTGATTTTATTAAAACGGTCAGAGGAAATCATAATTTCCATCACACCACAAAAAATTGTTTTAAAAGAAAAAATATTTAATATACCTTGTGTTTTCAAATTGTTCAATGAAATATCACACACAGAGATGGCCTAAAGTATACATTTTTTTAAATAACCTATTTTTCCATTCTTTATATGAAAAACATCTTCGAACTGCTTTGCTTAAGTCTTCAATCAATTTCTTACATGGCACAATCATGAGTTTTCGAAAAATATTAATTAATAGTACTTATAACTGCACAATTTTCCAAACTACAAAACTATTTTTATGTGATTATGTCAATTTGTATGCATTTTTGGTTAAAATATGTGTTGTGATGGGGACGGAAAAGACTGAATGTGTTGGCAATGACAGGTCATAAAAACATTTTTAAACAATGTTCAGTTTTATTGTCCCTTACACAAAAAACCCCACAATTTCACAACTTCATCATCTAAACTTTAACCTTTTAAGCACATAAAATCATTTGGCAGAAAATTGCTGAAAAGTGCTGAAACCTACAAGCATGTTGCAAATGTTGCCCTTACTATTTAGCGCAAAACAAAAGCTGTTTAAGTACAAGTCCCTGTTTCATTCTCTTTGGTGGTTCCTTGTCAGTGAATAGTAACTGCAGATATATTTTTGGAACTCACTCGAACACTGACAGTTTTGACTTGTGGTCTCCATCTGAACGTTAAATTTGTTTCTTTTTCTTTGGATTTGCGCTTGTTTTTTAATTAACAAAAACATCTTTGAGATTCTAGCTTTAGGACTAATAATGAAACCATAGATTTATACAGCTTGAAATTTCATCCGTTTCAAAGCTAATAAATTGAAACATTTATGAAGGTTTAACTAAATGAGTTGAACTTCAAAACAAAATCAAATTTAAACTCCTTTTTTTTTTTTTTTTAAACTAAGTTTCAAATGTTTATGTTCAAAATAAAACATTACTGTCCTCTAAGGCTGGTTTTAATTCGATTTGAGCTAAAATGAATTCTCACAGTATTTATCTGTGAAACTTGCATGCAGTATATACCAAGTCTTCCTCTATTCATCATGGTCAAGAACAGAGCACATTTCTGCCCAAACTGCAGGATCCAACATCACATGCCGCTTTGTAACTGGCTGAAGCTCTGGGACCAGTCTGAGAACATCTTCTGTCCGATACTAGAGCACATCATCTCTCATTGGCCAGAAAAATCTGTTTTTGCCAACACGACTCATTGTTTTTACCAAAGCACAGTTGTCAGAGCCAACATCCTGTATAATGCCTGGGTAAGGCTCCCCATCATATCTGACCACACACCACTTTCCAATTAGTCCCTCATGAAGGTCTGCAACGGACTGAACTTTGGTGGTAGGTGTGCTTGTGGATGTGGTTTTTGAAGGAGTTTCAGTTTCACCTGTTTCCTCCATGTATACCGTTTGGAGACCAAAACATCTGCAAACATGGGACTCTGAACAAAAGCAGCTCAGAATTCGCCAAGAGATCTCTCCTGGTCTTGTAGAGACACTCTAGGAGCATAATGCAGTGAAATTACACATGGTACAGATGAAAACAAAATGAAAGTGTTTTGCACTCATATAAACATGTTTGCATAACAAAGCCTGTGGGTGTGGTGAAAAACATTTACCTGATGTATCTGCATTGTTCCTCGGATAGTCTGCAGGCCATCAGGAAGAAAACTGTCCATTTCCTCAATCTCCTTGCATCAGCTTCACAGTAGATGGCTGTTTTGAAAGCTGTTCATACAGCACTTTTCCATTTGGAAGATCAGTGCCGTTTACTACTAGTGAGTCAGCCTTCCGTTTAACTGCTGCACCAATTCCATCAGCCGGGCCTTTTCCATGTCCTGCCTCCAGAAAGTTCCATGTGATCCTCTGAAATCTCATTTGAAAGGGGATTTTGCTCAAGAAGTTTTTCTTGGATCTGTATTGTGTGGTAGGCCCATCACTGATTACTTGCAGCATTGTGGCTGTTGGGTTCAGCTCTTTGAGGTAAGGGAGCACTGTGTTGAGATGAGCCCAGATAGCTGATGGGTCATGGCGCATTGAGGAGCTAATGGAACAGACCGACACCACCCCATTTTTGGTGTTAGCCACACCTGTATGGAGAGTGGCTTGTTGGTGGGAATCACCAAAATGGACTGCTTGGATCTCATTCCCATATTTACACATATAATTCTCCTCAAAATCAATTTGAAAGATAAGCATCCTCTCCTAAATTCTGCTTCAGGGTTCTGAGAGCTGAATACTGATGTCTGATGTTGTAGATGTGTTTTCCCATCTTTTTCTTAAGTAGGTTTAAAGTGAACTTTAAACTTTTCTTTTTCTTCTTCTCCCTCTCTTCAACCTTGCTTCTCCATTCAAACCACCAGGTTTGCGCTCCTATATCAAAAGCAGAAGTTTTCAGTTCATTATCATAAGTCAGGGCATTCCCTGTACATGCACTCTTTTTTTTTTTTGCATTTGTGCATGCCAAAGACTCAGTAAGGTCATTGAGTTTGGCACATTTAATCACTTTGTGATAAAACAGCCTGTGCCATAAACTGGAGATTTGCATGTATTTTACAGAGGCATGCGTCTCTGTCCCTGATTGTTGGTTTTACAATCCAGAATGGTCGCTTTTTGCAAAACACGCTGTACGAGACTGTTACTTCAGGATTCTCCATCAGAAACTTCTTGTGCAGCTCTCCCATTGTTTCAACCAGAAAGTGCTTTTGCATTGTTTTCTTCTTTGTAATTGTCTCCTTCTTTCCTGTTGTTATCCTACTGTTGTTATCCTACTGTTGTCATCACGCTCAATAAATGTTATTTTTTCTTCCACTTCTTTGCTGATTTTGTTGGATTGCATCTTACGGATGTATTGAAGTTTGGTGGCCCTCATCATGTTTTCCCTCCACAGTTCAGAACCCAAACTCCTTTTTAGCGAAGCTGACCATGCGGTATTTTTTCAAAAGCCTACCAGCCACAACTTTGGCAATCAATTGCCGATCTTTAGCAGCATGCATATTTTGATATTTATTTTTTTATTTGGGAAATAATTGTGTTGTGAAACTGTTGGCTGTTTAAAAACTTTATAAAAAAACTCACCAAATTCACATTTTGCATGGCGTGATGGAAATGACGGGGACCCCAAGGGACAGCTGTTCTTTTTATTAAAAAAAGACATGAAATACTAATATATCTTACAACACATGATACATTTAATTTAAATGGCCATTTATGTATCATTTGCACATACAATTAATATTAGCAGGTTTGAATATCCAACATCAGGCCCAGGGACAAGAGATATACAGCAAGAACAACACATAAAAGGCCACTTTTTATGTAATAAAAATAATGACTGGTCTGATTTAATTTTTGAATGTCCCTTTTGGTGTTAAGTGAGTAACCTTTGTCACAAAAAATAGGAAATGTGTTTTTAGTTTTTCTTATTTCTGCCAGGGACACACAAATGACGATAGTTGAAGAATCACCTATATACTGTGTATTTCAGGCATCATCTAAACTGGATCACCACTATGGGCTTCACCCTCTGTACATTAGGGCAGGGGTCTTCAATGTTTTTCAGGTCAAGGACCCCTAAACTGGGGGGGCGCCTCTCCTTTCCTCCACTCGGTCTCTGACTGTAGGTGTGTGTTGCCGCACTTCGCGAAGTACAGCGGAGAAGGGAATGTGAATGTGCAAGGCACATTTATTTTGTGTAAAAAACAAACAAACTTAATATTAATTCTTTTTTTAATTGCGACCCCCTGTTGAAGACTCCTGTATTAGGGTTTGGATTTCAATTTACTTTTTTTAGACTGAGGACGATTAAGGACTATTTATGGACGTTTCTTCATCAAAATCAAATCAAATGTATTTGTATAGCCCAATATCACAAATTATACATTTGTCTCAGTGTGCTTTACAGACTGTACAGGTTACGACACCCTCTGTCCTTAGTCACTCGCATCGCACAAGGAAAAAATTCCTAAAAGAAACCCCATAATTAAAGGGGGGGGAAAAAATGGAAGAAACCTCAGGGAGAGCAACTGAGGAGGGATCCCTCTCCAGGATATGTACAGGATAAACAACATAGTACAAATACAACATTTGACAGAAAATGATGTGTTGAAAAAGAGAAAGTTTGGATGAATCCAGGAAAATGTCAAAAAGGCTTCCCGGTGTCCAGCAGCCACGATTCCTGATCCTGACGTAAACTTTATTAGTGGCAACCTGCCACATGAGAGACACAGAAACTCCGGGGATGATACTCCGGATGATGAGTTAGTAACATACATTTACATAAATGCATACAGATAGAGAGGGAGAAGAAGAGAGAGGGAGGGGAGGAGAGAGAAGGAGAAGAGCAGAGAGGTGTCCCCCGGCAGTCTAAGCCTATAGCAGCATAACTAGGGGCTGATCCAGGGCAAACCTGAGCCAGCCCTAACTATAAGCTTTATCAAAAAGGAAAGTCTTTAGCCTACTCTTAAATGTGGAGCGTGTGTCTTCCTCCCGAACACAAACTGGAAGCTGGTTCCACTGGAGAGGAGCTTGATAGCTGAAGGCTCTGGCTCCCATTGTACTCTTAGAGACTCTAGGAACTACAAGTAACCCTGCAGTCTGGGAGCGCAATGCTCTAGTTGGTTTATAAGGTACTATGAGATCTTTAAGATATGCTGGAGCCTGCCCATTAATTGCTTTGTAAGTCAGGAGAAGGATTTTGAATTCTATTCTGTATTTTACCGGGAGCCAGTGCAGAGCAGCTAATACAGGAGTAATATGATCCCGTTTCCTTGTTCTTGTCAATACACGTGCCGCTGCATTTTGAATCGACTGAAGAGTCTTAAGCGACTTTTTGGGACAACCTGATAACAATGAGTTGCAGTAATCCAGCCTTGAAGTAACAAATGCATGGACTAGTTTTTCTGCATCATTTTGAGACAGGATGTGTCTTATTTTTGCAATGTTACGTAGATGAAAGAAGGCAGTCCTTGAGATTTGTTTTATGTGGGAGTTAAACGACAGATCCTGATCAAAGATGACGCCAAGATTCCTTACAGTGGTGCTGGAGGCCAAATTAATGCCATCTAGAGCTTCTATGTCATTAGAAAATGCGTTTCGGAGGCGTTTAGGGCCAAGTATAATAACTTCAGTTTTGTCTGTGTTTAACATCAAGAAGTTGCTAGACATCCAAGTTTTTATGTCCTAAAGGCATGCTTGAAGTTTAGCCAATTGATTGGTTTCATCTGGTTTAATTGATAGATATAATTGGGTATCTCAAAAAAAAAACCTCAAATAAACTTATGTAAAAAATCACATGACTGTTTTGCAACTGCTTTCTCAAGGATCTTAGCGAGAAAAGGTAGGTTAGATATCGGCCTATAGACCTAAAACCTCTGGATCAAGACTAGGCTTTTTGAGAAGTGGTTTTATTACAGCTACTTTAAAGGATTGTGGTATGTAGCCAGATAATAGAGACAGGTTGATCATATCATGTGGGGAAAGAGCAATTAGTTGTGACTGGAAATTGCTTGTCACGTTTCTAATGTTATTGTTTAGTTGATTATGCTTTTTGTATGCACTTAGTACACGTGCGTGGCGCAGATTCTATTTAGTTCTCTCCTCTCCTTTTCTCTGCTCTGACTGTAGGTGTGTGCTCACGTGCGTCAGGTGCGAAGCCCCGCCCTTCACAAAACAGCGAAGAAGAGAATGTGAATGCGCAAAGTAGACTACACACTGAAACGTGCACATAAATTAGATCTGATATTGGGCTAAATAATTGAATTAGATTTGATTTGCTTTTACACTACATGGTACATTTACACACACATGGCAGGACTGCTATACAAGGTAACACACTGCTCATCATCTAATCTATTGTTCATTCACACACACACTCACACACTGGTGGCTGTTCTTTCTGGAGCAATTTGGGGTTCAGTATCTTGCCTAACCACACTTCTACATGCGGAGGAGCCGGTTGGATGACCCGCTTCACCTCTTGAGCCACAGCCAAATGATTATTGGCCCATCAATTATATATTAACACTAGAGAATCAATTTGACAGCTACTCAAATAGCTAAAAAAAATATGTTTATATTTTTGTCTACTGAGACTTGATCAGATTTGATCAAATTACTTTTTGTGAAAGGTGTTGTCGTGGTACTCACTAATGTAATGCCAGGTGATGCCTGACACTGTCTTTCAGCTTGTTGTTTTGTTTTATGGCCCATGACTTTAATGTATTAGTTCAGTCTCACTACTATCATCAAACCTGTTTCAGCAGCAGCAGGCAGCTGTTTTCAGAAGAAGGCTCTGACTGTGTAATCTACCTGTCAACTTAAACGGTTTTACATATTGTGTCAATTGTGTTAATTTTGCATCCCTAAAGTGACCCAAAAACCCAGTTAATGCAGGTTTAAGTAAATCTCTCCACACGGCATATCATACTGAGTCTTCCTTTTTACTGTCTGTTCGCTTCTTCTCACCTCATTTCCTTATCTGTGCAGGAATGCTCTCCATATGCAGCTCACCTTTTTGATGCTGAGGTCCCGACCACCCCAGTCAGGACCATCCCTGGCCTCTGTCCTGACTACTGCTCCCAGTTTTGGAAAAAGTGCAGCTCCACCATCCCTTTCCTGTCTGATGACCCGCACATAGCCAAAGTCAAAGAAGACCAGACACATCTCTGCCAGTACCTGGAGCTAGACGATGTGGACTACTGTTACCCACACCTCCTCAGCAACCAAAAGCTCACCCAGAATTTGGGGCGGGTTAAGTCAGACTTAGACGGCTGTCTACAGCTTTGCCTGGAGGAAGTTGCGAACGGCCTGCGGAACCCACTAGCTATGGTGCACGCCAATGATGGCACACATCGGTTCTTTGTGGCAGAACAGGTGGGCTTGGTGTGGACGTACCTTTCTGACCGGTCCAAACTGGAGAGACCATTTTTGAACATTTCTAAGGCGGTGTTAACATCAGCATGGGAAGGGGATGAGAGAGGCTTTCTGGGACTTACCTTTCACCCTAAGTACAAGTACAATGGGAAGCTGTATGTGTATTACTCAGTGGAGGTGGGTTTTGATGAGAGGATCAGGATCAGTGAGTTTCATGTGTCAGCCAATGACATGAATGTGGTGGATCATGCCTCTGAGCGGTAGGTATTGACTGACAAATATCCTATACCTGGTCTTTTTCTTGTCTCACATATCCACTTTCCTTCCAGGGTGATTCTAGAGATCGATGAACCAGCATCCAACCACAATGGAGGGCAACTTCTATTTGCAGACGATGGCTACTTGTACGTTTTCACAGGGGATGGTGGAATGGCAGGAGACCCATTCGGGAAATATGGCAACGCCCAGAACAAGTAAGACATCCACAAAGGTTTCTGAAACTAGACGCCCTCAAATGATGAAATAACAAAGGAAGTACCCAATTTTAGAACATTTAGCAAATAATCTTATTTAGGGCTACTGTTACATCCATTTTTATTCATAATATATACAGTTAAGTCTGGACTAATGAAGAGTAATTGCATTTGAGATAAAATATAACTTTTTTTCCATATCTATTTTAGGTCAGCTCTGTTGGGTAAAGTTCTCCGCATTGATGTGGATGACAATGAGAGAGGCCCTTTGTACAGAATTCCTCCAGATAACCCATTCATACAGGAGCGAGGGGCACGACCTGAGATTTATGCTTACGGTGTACGCAATATGTGGCGGTGTTCTGTGGACAGAGGTGACCCTCGGACCAAAGAGGGCAAAGGACGTGTCTTCTGCGGGGATGTGGGCCAAAACAAGTTTGAAGAGATCGACATCATTGAGAAAGGTCGAAACTACGGCTGGAGAGCCAAAGAGGGCTTCTCCTGCTACGATAAGAAGCTGTGTGCAAACAGCTCGCTAGGTAGGCACACTCTGGTCAGAGGTTCGACAACATCCATGATTACCTTCCTTCAACTGCAGATAACAGCGGTATCCAATTGTGTTGTAATGAAGGGCCAAGAATGTGGAGTTCTTCATCACTAACAAACACCATGGCAGCGCTCTGCACAAGTTACTGTAATGTTTCTTGTCTGGATGAAATTAGCTTCTGCTGTGTTTTGTTTGAAAGAAAAGAAGCAGGCTCTTGGCCCTTGATAGAAATGGTGGTAAATGTACCTGAATTTATACAGCGCCTTTCTATTCTTCAGACCACTAAAAGTGCTTCACTACATGTCAACACTTATCTTTTCACAAACACACATTCATACACTGAAGGTAGAGACTACCATACAAGGTGTCAAATCTAAATGCTCATTCTCACACAGGACATGAACTCATCATTAAAACTCCTCCAACTCTCAGGGGGGTTTAGAGTGAATATTGAAAGCAACATTTGACCGGCGTCTATCCCAAGGAACTTTCATCTTTTTGTGAGCAGAATGAGGATCATCATTTATCAATCACTATAACTTACGACATGATTTACTTGCCTAATTGTAGATTTCATGCACCACTAGTCACTTCAAATGCCCCTTTTAGTTACAACTGCATTGCTCTCTTTACTGTATATTACTGTCGTCATGGCAAATATGTGTGATTGCTATGCTCGTTTCCAATAATACTTTCAATCGGGCAGCTCCTTGCCCTAAGGCCATGGGAAGGAAGCAAAACTCCAGAGATCATATCCCACTGACAATTCACCCCCCACGAACAGCTCCCAGACCCAATGGGAAAGAGCCTGCCAATGTGGAGAGATATTATTAAAATCTTTTTTAAATTAATTGTATGATACAAACATACACATATTCTACAGTACATAAATAATTAAAATAAGTATATATAATAGCTATAATAATAAAAACATTTTTTTTAAAAAGGAGAGAAAAGTGGGAGGCTATATATATTTGGGTATTACTGTAAAGATAACAAATAACAGTGAGAGCAGCAGAAATAGTTGTAAAAAAAAAAAAGCTTTAAAAAATATATTTTTTTCTAATATAGTTTCAAATGGAACTAGATGGGGGGGAAAATAGATAATAATAATAATAATAATAATAATAATAATAATAATAATAATAATAATAATAATAATAATAATAGGGAAGGCAAAAAATCACTGGATCGGTTCGCAGCCGAGTGTGCAGCGGTTGGGATGAGGATCGGCACCTCTAAATCTGAGGCCATGGCTCTCAGCAGGAAACCGGTGGATTGCCTGGTAGCCATTACCCCAAGTGAAGGAGTTCAAGTACCTCGGGGTCTTGTTCGCGAGTGAGGGGACGATGGAGCGAGAGATTGGCCGGAGAATCGGAGCAGCGGGGGCGGTATTACAGTCACTTTACCGCACCGTTGTGACGAAAAGAGAGCTGAGCCAGAAGGCAAAGCTCTCAATATACCGGTCGATCTTCGTTCCTACCCTCACCTATGGTCATGAAGGCTGGGTCATGACCGAAAGAACGAGATCACGGGTACAAGCGGCCGAAATGGGTTTTCTCAGACGGGTGGCTGGCGTCTCCCTTAGAGATAGGGTGAGAAGCTCAGCCATCCGTGAGAGACTTGGAGTAGAGCCGCTGCTCCTTTACGTTGAAAGGAGCCAGTTGAGGTGGTTCGGGCATCTAGTAAGGATGCCACCTGGGTGCCCTCCCTAGGGAGGTGTTCCAGGCACGTCCAGCTGGGAGGAGACCCCGGGGAAGACCCAGGACTCGGTGGAGAGATTATATCTCCTCTCTGGCCTGGGAACGCCTCAGGATCCCCCAGTCGGAGCTGGAGGATGTGGCCCGGAGAAGGGAAGATTGGGGTTCCTTACTGGAGCTGCTGCCCCCGCGACCCGATCCCGGATAAGCAGTAAACGATGGATGGATGGATGGATGGATGGATGGAAGGCAAAACGTATATTTAATTAATTAACTATTTTATGGATTAGAAATTGGGGCTTATGATTTACTGACCAGAAAACGGTCAATATCAGCAAGTCCATAATCATTCATGTATTGTTGATTGTTTTAGTCGAGTGCCAGTTTTTTGATTTACCAAGCAGCCAATTGTGGAGTTCTAAAACAGTATTAAAGTCTGTCAACAAATTTCTTGATTCATTGCGGTGAAAAGAAGCCATGGAGAAAATTGGTATTATCATTATAGATATTAGCAAATGTGAACAAGTGGCTTCATTTGAAAGAAATTACGAACACAGATGAAGGAGATAATAATGACTTTTGGGTTATTTCACAGATGATGTCCTCCCTATTTATGCGTACTCTCACAAGATGGGCAAGTCAGTGACTGGTGGCTATGTGTACCGAGGCTGCGACTACCCCAACATGAATGGCATGTACATATTTGGAGACTTTATGAGCGGGTAAGGTTTAATCTGGTAAAAAGCATTTTCTTCATGAAATGACACCAACCTCTGAAGATAACTTGAGTAGGTGTTTGTTAGATGCCTGCAATACCTGCATTTAAGGATTTCAGAAAAGGCCTGAAGTCTGTGAAGTACCTTGAAGACACAATGTCAGTACAAATAGAAAACTCTTTTAAGATTGCCTTTTTTTTGCAGCATAAAACACAATATGAAAACTATATAATGTGGCTAAATTCCACTCCACCTTGATCTGCTACCATAATGCTGCTTACATGTCAATGCATAGGTGAAAATGTTATATATCGGGGGTATTCAACTAAAATTCTAAGTAGTCCAGTTAGAGAAAATTTCCGCGAGCAAAGGTCCGGAGCATCATAATGTCTAACTTCCGTTATGAATTAGTAGCTCTATCAACGTCTGCATGTAATCAACAGCTGACTGTCAAATCTAATAAAGAAAGTACAATTTTAAAACATTTCGACAATATTTATTGTCACTTAACATTGAACTATACAGATATATAATACTGTAGATATGTATAATGTTCTTCTCGGGCTGCATTTAAAAATAAAATTGAGAAAATAAAGAAAATAGCTTTTGAAAAATTGTGCATAAAGTGCTTAATCTTAGAAAAATAAAATAAAGTGTTGCAACAGCTTGAGTTTCCCTTTTTCTTTAACTGTTTCACATCTTGATTTAACAGTTTCAACCAATGTTAGAATAAATCAGTCTCAATTGAACACAATTGAACAGTTTAACTCATGCTAGCATATCCTGGGTTAAACTTTTCTATTTGCTTTATTTTGTCACAAAACAAAATCATATTGGGCTCTGAGACTGCTTTATTTTCTGTGCCCTCAGTTCAGACTTGAGTGGGTATGTTTGGTCAAAAACGTTATGCTTTGTCTCATAGTGGCGTTTCACATCACCACTTTTAATGAGCACCACGGCCTCTGAGCATATGAGACACTGGTTTTGTGCTCCCAGTGGGAAGGATGAATGAGTCTGTCCATTTTGGGTTGAAAGCTCTGTTGACTTTTCTCTTGGAGAGCGCAATGAGTAGTTATTTTTTCTCTCCCTGTCTGCCGCTCACTCGTGTCTTCATCTGTGTTTCTCTCCCTTTCTCCGTCTTCTCTCCCTGTATCGCTAACTTGTCTTTCCGTCTGTCACTCGCCTCTCGCCTGTCTGTATTGTTCAGAGTCCCAATGTTTGCCGGTTGGAATGCACAGATTTGATTGGCTGCGTAGCATCACGTGGGATGGCTTAACTCATGTAATTGGTCTGTGAGTTTCTTGAACCGCTAAACCAGTGCCGTAAAAACGAGTGCGGTGATTCTCTAGTTCACTCCTCTCCTTTTCTCCCCTCTGTTTGTGTGTGTGTAGGTTTGTGCGAAGCGCAGCCATTCGTGATACAGAGCGGAGCTAATGTGAATGGGCAAAGCTAAAAAAAATTAAATAAAGTCCGTATAGGTCTGGGTCCGGACTCGGACCGCGGTCCGCCTGTTAGTGACCCCTGTTGTATATGGAAACCCTGAAAGGGGCCATTCTATATAATGAATACTTTTATTTTGATACTTAAGTGCATTTTGCTCTTGTACTTTTATTTAAGTAAAGTTTGAATGAAGGACTTTTTTTATGGAATATTTTTACACTGGTATTGATACTTTTGCTTACTGTTAAATTTCAGATCTGAATACTTCTTCCTCCACTGGTCGGGGTGGAAAGGACTCAGGTTTTGTTTAGCGACACCTGGAAGCTGTTTTTGTTTTTGACATCTTCCCGGGTCCATTTTCTTCATCGAGTATATGTTTACGGATAATTTTGATTGTCTATGTTTTTTTTCTTCTGTACACACAACATCTATATCCTGTCTGGATATATTTATCTTATCTTATCTATCCTGGGAGAAGGATCAATGTTGCTCTTCCTGAGCTGTCTTCCAGGTTTTCCCTGTTAAAGGGTTTGCTTGGGGAGTTTTTCCTGATCTGAAGCGAAGGTCAGAGGGTGTTGTATGCTGTACATATTGACACTGCTATATAACACGTTCATTCTTGTTCTCTAAGGCTGTTTAAAAATACTTTGGTTAATGTTTTTCTACATTTCCTAAAGTAGAAGTACACAATACTTGTTGGTACATCATAAAGTAAAGTGCACATTACAGATTGTACATTGTGTTCCTTTCCCAGGCGTTTGATGAGTTTGCGGGAGGACACAGGGGAATGGAAGTACAATGAGATCTGTATGGGGATGGGCCTGACCTGTGCCTTCCCTGGACTCGTCAACAACTACCACCAGTACATCATCTCCTTTGCAGAGGATGAAGCTGGTAATGCATGCACATGCACACCTTTTCACTCACAATCTATCTTGAGTTTGCACTAGCTGTAATTTGGAAATGTGTTTTCCTGTGTAATGTCCTGTGTTTTTCTTTCCATCAGGTGAGCTGTACTTCATGTCGACTGGAATACCAAGTGCTACATCACCTTCAGGAGTCATTTATAAAGTGGTGGACCCCTCAAGGCGAGTACTAGAGACACTGTGTATACTGTACTATTGGCATACTATCACTGGTGTGCTGCAGCAAGATATTCCTGTTCTCTGTTAGACCACTATGAAGGTATTTTCCAACAACACTGTGCAGGACTTTATTCCCATTTCAGCAGAACATGTGTAATGAACATGTGTAACAAACATGGAAACATTTGTAATGGTATAGTTTCATGAAGAATGGCCACCCTGTCAGTGGATCTGACAGACCAGGGACAAGATGGTTCATTCCATTACTACCACTGCTAGGGGTGATACGGAATAGGCCACGTTGTGGCCGAAACAGGGTTTAATACAGTGAGTAACATAATCATTACTTTGCTTCTTTCTCACTTCACCATCATTACACAAAGAAAACGTGTCATTTGCTATGTACAGTAACTGCTCACTGTGTAGAGTATGGACAGTGCTATTGCTGTTTCTTGTAAATGGATATATCAGACACGCATCTGTTCATAATTACAAACACAGGCATGTCATTTTTCTCTGTGTGCCCGAGGGATGCGCAGTATCATGATCATACTTGGCCTGGATGTAAGCTTCAATTTGTGTTTTCTCAGTGCTGGTGTGATGACTTGCTGAATGAGGAGGATTTACTGCCTGTCTTTTTTGTTGGCAAACAAGGGAAATTAAGCAGTGTTGGCAGTAATGTGAAAGGCTTGGCATTCTGAATGTCCCTCCTCTGACTATACCACGGACAGCTATTATCCCTCTCTGCATTTCTGAGCAGAAGATGGCTATTTCACAGAAATTATGTCCCAGCCTTTAAGCTCATATAACTGTTAAATACATATTTAAAGACAGGAAGTTTGAGAGCTTTTTTGTTTTTCTTATGTGCAAAAATATATTGTTCTGTTTTGTCACTGGTTGTTTTCAGACGTGCTCCACCGAGACAATGTCACTATGACCCTCTTCCTGTCAGAGTGAAAAGTAACCTCATCAAGTTTGTTCCTCTGGAAAGTGAGTAATTTTACTGACTAATTCAAAACTAATTCAATCTGTGACATTAATTTGTCTATATTCATTTCTCCATTAGCATTAATCAGTGTTGAGCCACCAAACAAAATGAAGCCTGAGCCAAAACCCACAGAGTCCTCTGACTGGCTCCAAGAGCTCATTGACAGTCTAGGAGGGCTAGTCCCGACCCCCCCTTTGCCTACCACAACCACCAAATCCCCCAGACATTCAAGGCAGAACGGCAGACATAGGAAGGGCAAATCCAGAACGGAGAGTGTGCCCGAGCTCCAGAATGGAGTAGTGAGGCTGGTTGGGGATGAACAAGGCCGGAGAGACCGTGGACGTGTGGAGATCTACCTTAATGGGGAGTGGGGCACTGTGTGTGACGACCTATGGACCATCAAGAATGCTGCAGTGGTTTGCCGGCAACTGGGCTTCAGATACGCTCTGAAGGCAGCCAAGAACTCAGAGTTTGGGGAAGGGAAGGATCTGCAGATTCTTCTGGACGATGTTCAGTGTGAAGGGACAGAGTCCGGCCTGCTGGACTGCAAACATGTCGGCGTGGGGACACATAACTGTGCCCACTATGAAGACGCCGGGGTGATCTGTGGCAACTCAGACTATGTTATACAAGTCTAAATGTTTGACAACTATGAAATCAGAGCTAATTAACATTAAACATGTTGTCTTAAAAATCCACCCTAATTTTAACAGTAAGACACTGGTATTTTAAATAGCCTGTTGGTGGAGAATGTTCTCGTTCCAATGAAAGAGCACACCAAACATACCACTTATCTCTCTGCCATGATATTTTCAGCAGCTACAATGGAGTTCATTAGCATACATTTGCAATGTTTGCTGTAGTCGATCTCAATAAAAAGGGCAAATCTTGTAATCTTGCAAATTTAATACAATAAGCTTTGAATAAGGGGCATGGCGCTTATTTTTCTCACAGAACAGGTGAATGCAAAAAGTTTAGGAAATCACAATCTAAGGCAGGAAGTGATGAAGATTTATTAACACCAGCAAAGGCAATCCTTTCATCAAAGCATGCCAGAGCTTAACAGCTAACCTAATAGCTGAAATGAATTGGGGATATCTAATACTGTAACTGTATCCAATGGTGGGTTTTTCCTCCAGTAATGTTTTACTTTTTTTTTAGTAGTGGCACATCGATTCTCATCAAGTTAATTTTTAATTTTCCATCACAGACTTGAACGTTTCATTTGAATGTGTGTTTGGCACTATTGCATCTCAGTGATTTTGTTACAGTAACACATTTGACATTTACTGCCTGAATGTCATATTTCCTGGTAAATGTTCAATCCCCTCTGAATGAATGTATGGTGTAATATGATATAATTTTAGTAAATCATTTTAATAAAAGCTTTCTAATCTGTACTGGCTTCCACCCACATTATAGGAAGAGTGTATCCCAGGTACTGAAAACAAGACAAGGCAACCGTTTCTAAACACTTATATTTTCACAAATGCGTCTAGTTTTGGTCGTGCAAAATAACAAGAGTAATAATACCATGTTGCTGAAATTTGGCGAAGCTGCTTTCTTGTGTTTTTAATGTTAGCTAATATGGCATCTTTGGTATCAGTGGGGGAAAGTCAGTCTGAAAAGTTTGTTTTTTTGGCAAATCTTTCATTTTTGAAGTGATTAGTGTCACAACTAATTTAAATTAGCTGAATAAGTCATTTAGTGTGACACCCTGTTTGGTACCCATGGTGATCTACCAGTCAGACTGTGGGAGGAAACCTGAAACGGCCACAAACCACAATGGCACCAATACAGAAGAAAAAACAAACGTATATAAAATGATATCTTGAGTAGATTCACGTTTACACAGGCAACACAAACACCGCATGTTGCTGTTACAGCCACGATCCACATCGGACTCAGAATGACCATATTTTAAGATTTATTTCTGTAATAATACATAAAACAAAAGATGAGCTGGCTGGTCTTCAGTGGTTTTTACCACAGATGTCAATGGCCAACTCATTAATTGGAACAATTTGACAATATAAGCTAATTTAAAAATAACACCTTTATACACAGTATCTAAAATTAGCAGTACAAACTACTATTTACACTACTAATAACAGATAAAAGTGCTTATGACATTTACCAACATGTAATAATAAATAAAACAAAAGATGAGCTGGCTGGTCTTCAGTGGTCAACGGCCCCAACTGAAGAACACAGCAAGCCCACAGTTTATATTCTGAGATGAGCTTGTGACTTTCTAACTAAAAACACTATATATATATATATATATATATATATATATATATATATATATATGTATATATGTATATGTATATGTATATATATATATATATACATATATATATATATATGTATATATATATATGTATATATATGTATATATATATATGTATATATATGTATATATATATATGTATATATATGTATATATATATATGTATATATATGTATATATGTATATATATGTATATATATATATGTATATATATGTATATATATGTATATATATGTATATATGTATATATATATATGTATATATATGTATATATATATATATATGTATATATATATATATATATATATATGTATATATATATATGTGTATATGCCACACATACTGCATATGTTTTACTGTAAATAAAACTGTGTGTAGTGATTAAATCTGGTCCTCAAGAACAGTGTTTCCAAACCTGGGGGTCGGGACCCCCAGTGGAGGTTGCAAAGGGTTGCGAGGCCATCTTGATTTTAAGGGGTGTAAGACAATATCCAGTTGGCCTATATCTCCGGATTTCATTTATTCATGTGAAGAAAACTAAATGATATTATTTTTTTATTTTTAAAGTTTGGATTATTATTTAAGATATCAGCTTTTTAATCTCATATGATAAGGGCAAAGTGAAGATTCACAACAATCAAATCAAATCAAAATCAAATCAAATCAAATGTATTTGTATAGCCCAATATCACAAATTATACATTTTGTCTCAGTGTGCTTTACAGACTGTACAGGTTATGACACCCTCTGTCCTTAGTCCCTCGCATCGCACAAGGAAAAACTTCCTAAAAGAAACCCCATAATTAAAGGGGGAAAAATGGAAGAAACCTCAGGGAGAGCAACTGAGGAGCGATCCCTCTCCCATGACGGACAGACGTGCAATAGATGTCGTATGTACAGGATAAACAACATAGTACAAATACAACATTTGACAGAAAATGATGTTGTGTTGAATGAGAGAAAGTTTGGATGAATCCAGGAAAATGTCAAAAAGGTTCCCGGTGTCCAGCAGGACCAGGGCAGCAGGCGCAGCCACGATTCCTGATCCTGACATAAACTTTATCAGTGGCAACCTGCCACATGAGACACAGAAACTCCGGGGATGATACCCCGGATGATGAGTTAGTAACATACATTTACATAAATGCATACAGATAGAGAGGGAGAAAAAGAGTGGGAGGGATCTTAGCGAGAAAAGGTAGGTTAGATATCGGCCTATAGTTGGCTAAAACCTCTGGATCAAGACTAGGCTTTTTAAGAAGTGGTTTTATTACAGCTACTTTAAAGGATTGTTGTATGTAGCCAGATAATAGAGACAGGTTGATCATATTTAATAACGAGGTGTTAATTAAGGGTAAAACTTCTTTAAACAGTTTAGTTGGAATCGGGTCTAAAAGACAGGTTGATGGCTTAGACGATGAGATTGTTGAAGTTAGTTGGTTAAGGTTGATTGGAGTAAAACAGTCTAGATATATTTCAGGAGTTACAGATGTTTTTAAAATTGGTTGAAGTTAAGTCATTACCAATTGAGGTCAGGAGGAGATTAATTTTGTATCTAATAATTATAATTTTATCGTTAAAGAAGCTCATGAAGTCGTCACTACTTAGAGATATAGGAATAGAAGGCTCTGTAGAGCTGTGGCTCTCTGTCAGCCTGGCTACAGTGCTGAAAAGAAACCTGGGGTTGTTCTTATTTTCTTCTATTAAGGAAGAGTAATAAGCTGCTCTGGCATTACGGAGAGCCTTCTTATACGTTTTAAGATGATCTAACCAGACTAAATGAGATTCTTCCAATTTAGTGGAATGCCATTTACTTTCAAGATTTCTCGACTTTTGTTTTAGTTTGCGGATTTGTAAATTAAGCCATGGAGCTTTCTTTTTCTGTTTTATGATCTTCTTCTTTAGAGGAGCGACAGAGTCGAGTGTTATTCGCAGTGAGGCTGCAGCGCTATTAACAAGATGATTCATTTGGGAGGGACTAAAGTTAGCATTGGAGTCCTCCATTATATTGATATTGAGTCCTGGTAATGAATTAAGTGCTGATGGAAACACTTCCTTAAATTTAGTCACAGCACTTTCAGATAAACATTGAGCGTAGTATATTTTGCCTACTGGCTTGTAGTCCAGTAACAAGACTTCAAAAGTTATAAAAAAATGGTCTGATAAAAGAGGATTATGTGGACACACTGATAAACTTTCAATTTCAACACCATATCCCAGAACAAGGTCCAGAGTGTGGTTTAAACAGTGAGTTGGTTCATGTACATTTTGACTGAACCCAATTGAATTTAATATTGAGATAAATGCATTATTAAGGCTATCACTATCAACATCCACATGAATATTAAAGTCACCTACAATAATTACTTTATCTGTTTTAAGGACTAAACTTGATAAAAATTCTGAGAATTCAGATAAAAATTCAGAATACGGACCAGGAGGGCGATACACACTAATAAATAAAACTGGCTTTATTGTTTTCCATGTTGGGTTTGAGAGCGTAAGAACAAGGCTTTCAAAAGAGTTATAGTTTAGTTTAGGCTTAGGATTGATCAAGAGGTTTGAGTCAAATATGGCCGCAACTCCACCTCCTCAGCCAGTACCTCGAGGAATGTGAGTATTAATATGACCACGTGGAGTGGATTCATTTAGACTGACATATTCTTCATGTCTCAGCCAGGTTTCAGTGAGACAAAATAAATCAATCTTATTATCGGATATTAAATTATTTACCAATCCAGCTTTCGTTGATAAAGATCTGATGTTTAAGAGCCCACATTTAATTTTTCGATTTAGTTGCACTTTTGCAGCGGTGGTGTTTATTTTAATTAGGTTTTCATGTATAACTCCTCTTCTGTAGATTTGATTAATTTCAGTGGTCGTGGGGCAGACACAGTCACTATGGGGATTTGAGTGGGTGACTGCTCAGAAAGAAGCACAGAGACGTGTGTAAGACTTCAACTCTTTTTCCTGGTCTCAACTCTGGGTTGTCATGGATTAGGTCCACTAATAAATATTGTAATATTATTGGATATGAGATCTGCTCCAGCCAAAGTAGGATGGATGCCGTCACTCCTAATCAGACCAGGTTTTCCCCAGAAAGTCCACCAATTGTCTACGAAGCCCACATCATTATCTGGACACCACCATGAGAGCCAGCGACGGAATGATGACATGCGGCTAAACATGTCATCATTCAAAAGATTTGGCAGAGGACCAGAGAAAACTACGGAGTCCGACATTGTTTTGGCAAATGTACACACCGACTCCACATTTACTTTAGTACACTCCGATTGACGCAATCGCCGCCGACGTGAATAAGAATCTTACTGTATTTACGTTTAGCCTTAGCCAGCAGTTTCCTCACTCATCTACTCTTCTACTCCTCTACTCCTCTACTCTTCTTCTCCTTTACTCCTCTTCTCCTCTACTCTTATTCTCCTTTACTCCTCTTCTCATCTATTCCTTTACTCCTCTCCTCCTCCTTGATCGAATCAATTACGGTAGATTGTTGATCAGTTGCCTAAACCCATTTGTTGAATCAACCACTCTTTTAGCAAAACCCTAAACAAGTTCAAGTAGTTAGACACTATTTGAAAAACTCTAAACACATTCTCCTTTGCTATAAAACACAATTCCCACTGTGATGCACATGTGTTGCAAAATGCTAAACAAGGCAGCAAAAGTTGAACACAACTACAACACAGTTGTCATCGTTTAAACACAACGACTCAAAACTGTTCACACTTGTTTCTAATAATGTGATCAACAAATTCAAAACACTATATAAGCAAGTTCAGAGTGCACATGTGAATACTGACCATGGATGAAAACATTTTGAGAGGCAGAGGAGGAAGAGGTGGAAGAAGAGGAAGAGGAAGAGAAGGAAGAGTACGAGTAAGAGGTGATGGGCCAATAAGAAGATATCAAGACCGAGGAAGAACCAGAACCATCATTTCAGATGCAATTCGGGCAACAGTCATAGACCATGTTCTTGTTCATGGCTTGACAATGAGGGAAGCAGGTGAAATTTGAATAGGTTCTCTGCGGCCACCATCATAAGGGCATTCAGAGAAGAAAACAGGTAGAGTTAGAGATTGATTGAATTTGATTCTATGGAAAGGCCATATGAATACATTTTTGTAGATGAAGCAGGGTTCAATCTGACGAAGAGGAGAAGAAGAGGCAGGAACATAATTGTCCAATGGGCCATTGTGGAAGTCCCTGGTCAGCGTGTTGGCAATGTCACCCTTTGTGCGGCCATAAGTAATTGGGGGGTAATCCACCATCATGCAACACTGGGGCCTTACAACACCGACCATCTTCTCACATATCCGAGTGGTCTTCAGGATTTTCTGATTAATCGTGAGCAGCAGGTTCCTCATCAGGCCGGGCATCCTATTTATGTTGTTGTTTGGGACAATGTCAGCTTTCACCGTGGAGTCCGTGAATGGTTCAACATCAACCAGCGCTTCATAAATGTTTACCTTCCACCATACAGCCCATTCCTCAACCCAATAGAGGAGTTATTTTCTGCGTGGAGCTGGAGGGTCTGTGACCGGAACCCCTGTACCAGGGTAAACCTCCTACAGGCAATGGAATGGACTGTGGTGACATAGGCGTGGATGCTTGTCAAGCCTGGATCCGCCATGCCAGAGGGTTTTTCCCCCGTTGCTTAGCAAGAGAAAATATTGCGTGTGATGTAGATGAAGTCCTCTGGCCGGACCCAGCACAAAGGTGTGATGCTGCTGAGGCAGAATGAATCGTAGGTTGACGTTTTTTGCAGTTGGTTTTGTAATGTGCTTTTCATTTACCTGTAATGTGCTTTTCATTTACGTATGAAGTTTTCTTTGTTATTTGTATAAGTTGGGATAATTGTACTTTTGCAAAAATGTAATTTACAATAAAACTAAATCAAAACTACATGCACTGGCTGCAGTGTTTTAATGTGTTTAATGTAGTGTCTAATGAATGTGCTGTAGGTTTTTTCTATTTTGAAGAAAAGTGCATGATCTGAAAGCATTGTTTGATTTTTGCCAGAAGAGTCTGTGGTTTTGTGAATGTAGCTTGAGTTTTCTGTTTAGTGTTTAAAGTTTTGAGAAAATGGATGAAGGTTTCAAGAAATGTGTTTTAGCAATTGTAAAAAACTGTAAACTAGAAAAGCGATATTTAATAAGGATCTTGCATTTTTGATATTCGCATCAAGCCATGTAAGCTATGGAAAGAGTATATCCGCATCCTGCCTAGTGACCAATGGGGTACAATAAGGTGGACGACCTGTTCTCTTACACCAGGGGTGTCAAACTCATTTTAGTTCAGGGGCCACATACAGCCCAATTTGATATCAAGTGGGCCGGACTAGTAAAATCATATCATAATAACCTATAAGTAACAAGATCTCAAAATGTTTCCCTTTGTTTTAGTGCAAAAAAGTACAAGTTCATTCTGAAAATGTTCACATTTAATGAACTATCTTTTTACAAAACATTATGAACAACCTAAAAGTGCAATTTCAACAATAGTATGCCTCAGTTTATCATTTAGTTGCATTACAACTCACAGATCACAGTGTATCAGGCACAAACCATTTAGTCACAGGTATCTGGAACAATATAGTATTTTACTTTATGATCAAACAACTTGTCAAGATATATAAATAATTTGAAAATTACATGCATTTCCACATCTGTGTAGTAATCATGACACACTACACAATACAAATTAAAGTTGCAACTATTAAGGAAGAAGGTTACGTTATCCCCTGCCTTGTAAATGTATATAATGTATACATAAGGTTGTGTCTCTTTGTACTGCAGCTGCTGACTGACATTATATTTCACACTGTTCAATGTCTTTAAATATTTCCACAGTAAGTATTCATTTTCACAGAAATATCTAACGTGCAAAAGTGTCTGAAGCAGCATTTTACATTAAGTAGGCTTACTCACTGTTTAGTTTGCTCCTGAAACTTGGCATCTTTTAGCATCACAAGTATATATAGTAATATCAGGCATCAAATCCTGAGTAGCAGCCAATTTCAGGATGTCATTTAAGTGCTTGTTTGTGAGCCTAGAGCGCAGCTTTGTTTTATTGATGCTCATTACAGAGAAAAGTTGTTCACAAAGGTAGGTAGTCCCAAACATGCACAAAACCTTTGCAGCGAGGGCTGTCAATTTGGGGTACCCCGGCAAGAGATGCTGATAAAAGGTGTCCAAGCCCGCCGAGGCAAATTTGTCCTTCAAATCTGAATCACACTGCAAGTTGATTACTTCAAGTTGGATGTCGACGGGCAGATCAGAAGCCTTGACCGTGAACGGCCAGCGAAACACTGCAGTATGGCTTTGATGCTAATGCCATTTCGCTAGCAATAAGGTAGCTAGCTTTCACTGCTGCATCACCGATATCTCGGCTATGGGTAGCAACAGACTGCTGTTTCTTCAGACCCGCTAACAATTCATTTATCTCCTTGCAAGCTGTTGTATTTTTCGCCATGAGTCTCATAGTGATCTCAAGCACACATCTTTCTCACTCACTTCTGTGAATAAATAGGAAATGGTCAATTTTTTTTGGAAAACTCTACACTCCGTGTCCACTTTTCTCCTTTTTTGATAAAGACATTTTGGGTAATGAGGCTGCGAGTGTAATGTTGACAGAACCCACCAGCTCCAGCATGAACAGTTTGCTTGCTTGGCAGTGTTGTGTGCGACCCCCAGTGGACACATTTGAAATAGCAGTTACTTGTATTGAAGATTTGAAGTTAATGTCTTCGCTGTAATTTTTACACTTTGCAAAATCATCCCGCGGGCCAAATTGGACCCTCTGACGGGCCGGTTCCGTATGTTTCACACCCCTGTCTTATGGACAGTGTTTGTAAAATGTTAAAACAAGTATAAGACTGGATGTACGGTAAGGATAGTTGTTCACCACCTGATGAACGGCAGGGACGTGCGGTCAGGGGAGGCAGAGCCCCCGTCATCATGAAAAGTAAAAAAACTAATAACAATAAAATAAATATAAATATATATTTGTCCACTGGTCTGTGCTATAACCGCATTTTCTGTATGATTCCAATAATTTTGATAATTTTTATATTCAAAATCCCTGAATTTGCGTATTCTCTGTTCTGATACAGGAGAAATGTGAGCTGAGGCAGCGACGAGCTGAGCCTCCCCTCGGATTGCGCAATCCTTTGCAAACTAGGTTGAGCGCATGCATTTGGCGCATGCCTGTTGCTATCTCTCTGTATGTCACCAATGTAATGTTTACATACACTTGTATTATGCTTCCTGACTTTCCAGAGTCCAGTTAATGTATGTAATGTATGTGTGTAACATATTTAGTCTTGCTGATGTGACATAAAACCACAGTGAAAAAAACCAGGTGAGGCAGACAGTAGGGCGCACGTGAGCCCACAGATTCGTGTTGCTGCTGTTCTTTTACGCAGAAATGGAAGCACCAACAAGCTACTGCTAGCTAACATCAGAGTCAGGTGCACTGTAACACCGTTTAGTTTAGTTTCTTTCTCCGACTGACGGCCAAAAATGGAAGATTTTACAAGTAAAGGTAAGACCACAATTTTATTGAAAATGTGATCTGACTAAGAGAAAACAATCCAATATTTAAATAAAAAAATAAATTTTGACCTAAAATAAAATATATTTTTGTTAATAGTGCAGTCTGTATTAAATTTAAACAAAGCATCAGACTAAAAACGCTATAGAGGGTGCAGACCAAATACCTCTCTGAGCCACTATAAATGTAACGTTCAAATATGTTACTTACCTATGTGTGTATAAAGAATGCTGATATGAGATATGAAAAATAACCAGTACTCATGCAGCCAGGAAGTTGGGTTCATATATTTGTAAATCTGACTCAGTGCCTCCCCAGCCATGAACCTCACCACACGTCACTGATGTACGGTGACGATCGTTGTTCACCACCTGTGTGCTGATCACTCTGTCACAGTCTTGCACTTTGGTTTCCTGTTTTATTTTGAAGTTTCACTCCCCCTTGTGTCATGTCTTGTTTTAATTCCTGTCATTGTGCTGTTCTCCCCAGCTGTGTCTCGTTCCCCTCATTAGTTTCTGTGTATATATCCCTGTCTGTCTCAGTGTTCTTTGCGGGATCATTGTTCATGTTATGTGTCTGTTATCTGACCGCTTGTGTCCTGCTCAGCCTGTTTGTGTCCTACTCCGTGCCTACTCCGTGGCTACACCGTGGCTACCCTGTGGCTAGTGATGGGCTAATGAAGCTTTTGTGAAGCACTGAACCACTTCAGCCAATTATTTTCGAAAATGGGTTCATTACTCGAAGCTTCAGGTACAGTGACCTCCACTGGCGAAGTGCAGGGCTGCAGTGGATTTAAAGTATCTTTGCCTTGAAAATTCTTTGACGCAGACCAACTAGAGCATTGCGCTCCCAGACTGCAGGGTTACGTGTAGTTCCTAGAGTCTCTAAGAGTACAATGGGAGCCAGAGCCTTCAACTATCAAGCTCCTCTCCAGTGGAACCAGCTTCCAGTTTGCGTGGGAGGCAGACACCCTCTCCATATTTAAGAGTAGGCTAAAGACTTTCCTTTTTGATAAAGCTTATAGTTATGGCTGGCTCAGGTTTGCCTTGAATCAGCCCCCTGCTCTCCTTCTCTTCCTCTCTCATCCCTTCCCTCTCTCTTCTCCCTCTCTATCTGTATGCATTTACAGGACTGTCTCAGAAAATTAGAATATTGTGATAAAGTTCTTTATTTTCTGTAATGCAATTAAAAAAACAAAAATGTCATGCATTCTGGATTCATTACAAATCAACTGAAATATTGCAAGCCTTTTATTATTTTAATATTGCTGATTATGGCTTACAGCTTAAGAAAACTCAAAAATCCTATCTCAAAAAATTAGAATAGTTCCTCAGACCAAGTAAAAAAAAAGGATTATAACAGCAAAACAAAATCAAACATTTGAAAATGTCCATTAATGCACTCAGTACTTGGTTGGGAATCCTTTTGCACGGATTACTGCATCAATGCGGCGTGGCATGGAGGCAATCAGCCTGTGGCATTGCTGAGGTGTTATGGATGCCCAGGATGCTTCAATAGCGGCCTTTAGCTTTTGGGTCTGGTGTCTTTCAGCTTCTTCTTCACAATACCCCACATATTCTCTATGGGGTTCAGGTCAGGGGAATTGGCAGGCCAATCGAGGACAGTAATGCCATGGTCAGTACACCAGTTACTGGTGGTTTTGGCACTGTGGGCAGGTGCCAGATCATGCTGGAAAATGAATTCCTCATCTCCATAGAGCTTTTCAGCAGACGGAAGCATGTAGTGCTCTAAAATCTCTTGGTACACAGCTGCATTTACTCTGGGCTTGATGAAACACAGTGGACCAACACCAGCAGCTGACATGGCTCCCCAAACCATCGCTGACTGTGGGAACTTCACACTGGATTTCAAGCAACTTGGATTTTGCTCCTCTCCAGCCTTTCTCCAGACTCTGGCGCCTTGACTTCCAAATGAAATACAAAACTTGCTTTCGTCTGAAAAGAGGACTTTGGACCACTCTGCAACTGTCCAGTGCTTCTTTTCCATAGCCCAAGTCAGACGCTTCTTCCGTTGTCTTGAGTTCAGAAGTGGCTTGACCATGGGAATACGGCTATTGTAGCCCATTTCCCGGACACGTCTGTGAACAGTGGCTTTTGATACCTGGACTCCAGCTTCAGTCCACTGTCTTTGAAGCTCCCCCAAATTCTGGAAGCGACTCTTCTTCACAATGCTGTTAAGGCTGCGGTCATCTCTCTTGGTTGTGCAGCGTTTCCTGCCACATTTCCCCCTTCCAACAGACTTTTTGTGGATGTGCTTTGAAACTGCACTCTGTGCACAGCTTGCTCTTTGAGAAATTTCTTTTTGTGTCTTACCCTCCTGATGGAGGGTGTCAATGATGGTCCTCTGGACAGCAGTCAGATCAGCAGTCTTCCCCATACTTGTGATTTAGTTTACTGAACCAAGCTGAGTGTTTTTCAAGGCTCAGGAAACCCTTGCAGGTGTTTCGAGTTAATTAGACGATTCAAGTGATTCGTTGAACACCCTACTAGTATACTTTTTCATGATATTCTAATATTTAGAGATAGGATTTTTGAGTTTTCTTAAGCTGTAAGCCATAATCAGCAATATTAAAATAATAAAAGGCTTGCAATATTTCAGTTGATTTGTAATGAATCCAGAATGCATGAAATTTTTGTTTTTTTAATTGCATTACAGAAAATAAAGAACTTTATCACAATATTCTAATTTTCTGAGACAGTCCTGTATGTAAATGTATGTTACTAACTCATCATCCGGGGTATCATCCCCGGAGTTTCTGTCTCTCTCATGTGGCAGGTTGCCACTGATAAAGTTTACGTCAGGATCAGGAATCGTGGCTACGCCTGCTGCCCTGGTCCTGCTGGACACTGAGAAGCCTTTTTGACATTTTCCTGGATTCATCCATACTTTCTCTTTTTCAACACAACATAATTTCTGTCAAATGTTGTATTTGTACTATGTTGTTTATCCTGTACACACGACATCTATTGCATGTCTGTCCGTCCTGGGAGAGGGATCCCTTCTCAATTATGGGGTTTCTTTTAGGAAGTTTTTCCTTGTGCAATGCGAGGGTCTAAGGACAGAGGGTGTCGTAACTTGTACAGTCTGTAAAGCACACTGAGACAAATGTATAATTTGTGATATTGGGCTATATAAATACATTTGATTTGATTTGACATCTAATGGCCCTATCACACATATCCATATGACAGAAACATATGCCGGCGCATACGAAATATCGGCAATAGGTTGATATAAATTAAGGGTTAGTTGTGATCGTTTCAAGGACGCAGATGATACGCCGAACACGCCAGACATACACAGTTCCGTATGGCAGAAACATATACCGGCGTATAGCTCAAAATGTGTCCAACTTTTCCACAGCGGTGTTGTAGCTGACATATACATAACGAATACATAACAAATTATTATACGTATGTCAAACATTGATAGCTTATGACGTACCTATTTAAAACGTATCAGAGTGTTTGGCCAACGGAGCTGGAAAAGTGCCATTTGGTTCACGTCATTCTGATGCTGGAGAACGGCTAAAATGCTGAACACTAGCTGTACTGTAGAAACACGTTTAATAAGTTACTCCGTTGTCAGGCATAATCTTAACAAAGGGTAGGAATAGGGTATCCACTCGTTATCAATAAATTGGCTATAGGATTTACCGTCAGCCGACGTAGCCTATATCTAACGTACCTCTTACGTAGTCACGTAGGTATTCACGTACTATATTTATGTAGGTAAGTATTCACCTACTGTATTTATGTAGGTAAATATTCACCTACGTATTCCGTATTCACGTACGTCACGTAACATCTGCATATCTTATAAAGCACACGTCGGGTATGTCCGGTAATTTTGAACATGCTCAAAACATCAGCGTTCAACAAGGCACCCCAAAGTAACACAGTGAGCTCTTAATGAATACTACTTATACCTTCCCTTATATCAATGTAAACCAGCGTGTTGCCGATATTTTGTGTGCGGATATGTGTGACAGGGCCTTAAGACTGAATATCATGTTCTATTTAAAATTAAATTAATCTATAAAAATAAAGATTGATGATTGATATATGTTATTGGGAAGAGAGTGCTGGGAAACAAATTGGGCTTTTTATTCCTTAAATCAGGGGTCTTCAACAGGGGGTCCGCGGAGGTACTGCAGGGGGGTCGCAAAATTGTTTGTAGATAAAGCAATTATCTATACCTCTCCAGGAACCATCACCTAACCGTGGTGGAGAGGTTTGTGTCCCTATTAACCTGAGAGCTGTGTTGTCTGGAGCCTTGTGCTCCTGGTAGGGTCTCCCAAGGCAAATTGGTCTCAGGTGAGGGGCCAGACTAAGAATAGTTCAAAACGACCTCATGAAAAAAAGAAGGAGAGACCCTGCCCGGAGAAAGCCCGGGGCCCCGTCTGGAGCCAGGCGCCTGGTGGCCGGGTTTGCCAAGGAGCCCGGTCGGGCACAGCCCGAAGAAGCTACGTGGTGCCTCCCATCCATCCATCCATCCATCTTGTGAGCCCACCACTCACAGGAAGAACTGCTGGGGTCGGGCGCACTGTCACACGGGTGGCAGTGATGGTCAGGGACCTCGACGGACCAGACCCGGGCAGCAGAGGCTGGCTCTGGAGACGTGGAACGTCACCTCTCTGTAGGGGAAGGAGCCGGAACTAGTGCAGGAGGTGAAGTGCTACCAGTTGGATCTGGTGGTCTTTGCTCTGGAACCGTAGTGCTGGATAGTGGTTGGACTCTATTCTTCTCCGGAGTTGCCCAAGGTGTGAGGCGTCGGACGAGTGTGGGGATACTCACAAGCCCCCGGCTGAGCGTCGCTACGTTGGAGTTAACCCCGTTGGGCGAGAGGGTCACCTCCCTACGCCTTCGGGTTATGGGGGGGGAAAACTCTGACTGTTGTTTTTGCCTATGCCCCACACCGCAGTTCGGAGTATTCGGCCTTCTTGGAGACCCTGAATGGAGCCCTACAGGGGACTCCGTAGTCTTGCTGAGAGACTTTAACGTGCACGTGGGAAACGATGGAGACACCTGGAGAGGAACGGCCTCCCTGATCTAAACCCGAACGGTCGTTTGTTGTTGGACTTCTGTGCTAGTCATGGAATGGTCATAACAAACACCATGTTCGAACATAAGGATGCTTGTAAGTGTACGTGGTACCAGAGCACCTTAGGCCAAAGGTCAATGATCGATTTTGTGATCGTATCATCTGATCTGAGGCCGCATGTTTTGGACACTCAGTTGGTCCCAGGACAGTTTAATTTCTCACACATTTAGATACTTCATCGCATTTTCACGTGGTTGTGCCATGCATTGATTTAATTACCAAAACCGGCCAGTTATGATCGACATATGATATTTTCTCGCGGGCCGGTTATAATTGCCTTGAGTTTGACACCCGTGCAGTAAACGTGGTCATAAATGAGATAAATAACATAAGCGTTTAGTTTATTTAATAAAATAGCACCTGTTCAATGAAACACTGATAGCGCTTTTATTACTCGGAGACGTGTTATACTTAAAAATGCACTTAAAAATGTACGCATAAAGTTGCATTCAATTTTATTAAATGTATGGCTCTCAAGGAAATACATTTAAAATATTTGGCTTTTATGGCTCTCCCAGCCAAAAAGGTTCCCGACACCTGCAGTCCCTTTACCACGTTACACCAGTTTGGGGGTTCTTGGCCCGAAAAACGTTGAAGATCCCTGCCTTAAATGATAGTACAGTTTAAGATTGGATAGAGAGAAGGGGAATGACATGCAGCAAATGGCCACAGGTCAGATACGAACCCCAGGCCACTAGGCCAAGCCTTAGATTGAGGGATGCCTGCTCTACGAGCTGCGCCACAGGGGCAGGGTATGAGAATGTGCGATGTAGATTTATTTCTTTACTTTACTTTTTTCGCTAGTTGGCTGGCTGCATAATGATCCAATACAAACGCAACAACTCAACAGCAACAACGCATACTACGACAACAACCCACAAATTTGCGGTTATAAAGTGTTGAGGCACTCAAATTCAAAACTGTCTCAACCTGTCAGAATCGAAACAAGGCAGTGCCAGCGAATCACCTGATTGGACCAAGAAAAAATGCGCTGGACTAAAAAAAGAAGACTATGTGTTACGTGTGGTGAGCAAAGAAAGATATTTTGATCATATTCTCAGGGATGATCTATCTGGAGATGATGATGTTCAATTAATCAACACATACATTTGTACATACATTTGAGGAAATGTATGTGTTGATTAACTGATTCAACATGTTGAACATGAACCTACACAATGTGATCTCTGTCCTCCTGTTGTGTTTTTTTTAATTATTTTATACTGATATGGACCTGTGAGTCTGAAATAAAGTTACATTGAACTACAAGACAGAGATATTTAAGTCACACAAAAGTCCAGTTTTTATTTTATTAATATCCATTTTAATAAAAATGGAGTCTGCTCATACATGGTACATCCATTTCAGCAATAAAGTCAGTCCATACATCCCCAACAAATACATTTGACCTGGGATTGGAAGCTGGATTCTCTGGCTTCATAGTGTTCTCCAGACTTATCACGTGAAGGACATGGACAGTACTGTGTTTTGTGTGGACATTAAAAATGGCACTGTTCAAATGGAATACAGAATTATTTCTTAAGAAAATTCAATGAAAACCGATGACATAGTGGTTATTGTCTTTGGGTAAATTACTAAACAAATGTACAGTTAGCATGCTTAAAGAAACCTTTGCATTTTCACAAAAGACAAACCTGTGGAACAGCCAGCTGAGCGTGATACAGCTTGCTGCAGGACTGTGGTAGTACTGGTACCACGCCCCCAGGTGGCACTGTTGTCTCACCCTAAGAGACACTTTTGCCCAGTTTCAAATTTGGGTAGTTGGACTTATTGAAGACAGAACAACTAGATGTGTTTGCCTTTGGACAAAATAAGTAGCACATGTTTTTAGAGATTTTTGGTATGAATAGTTTTAGTGCATTGTCTGTGTCACTCTGTCAACCAGATAGTCCACTGATAGATTATTCACAGAAAGGAAAAGGACATGAAACCTGCTTAAAATAAATCTCACAGCCAGTGCTGAAACAGACGTACAGCTGCCATCGAGTACAATGTTAGTTCTTCTTCAGGAGCTAAGAAAAACAGTTTAGCCTGTGCTCTTAGAAAGGGTTTAACGTCTTTTAAACCACTGAACCCTCTGATCCTTTAATTTAAGTGGATTCAAGAGTTTTACTTCATGTGACATGTGTCCGTGGCTTGTGGTGTCCAAACCGCTGCCGCTGTTTGCTGCTTATCCTGTGTCCCTGAAAGGCCTCGTCAGCAGGACATGATCCAGATTCACTTGTGATATCTGTCGTAGCCCGGAAAATGCTTCACTCGTTCCTCTTTATTTTTATTATTTTCATTTCTGATAACATTTTTATAACCAGATATACAGTATGCAGAAAACTCTAATTAGAGGAATGACACGAGTGACTCTAATTTCCAACATGTATTTCTTAGCATTGTTTCCTCCATCTGAAAAACCTTTATTTAATTTAAATAGAATTTGTCTGACACTTTAAATGTCTGTTTACTACATCAGGGGTCCCCAACCACCGGGCCACAGATCATTTGATACTGGGCCGCACAGAAATAATAAACGTTTTTTTGTGTTGGTATTATTTATTGTAAACATTTTATATACATTAGTCTGCAGGGTATGTTATTTTGAAAAATAAATAAAGTGCATAATATAAAATGGAATAAATACATTTATATTATATATAATAATTCAATTATATGTTTTGCACTTTATTGTGTGTTTTGTTATGCCTGCCCCCCCAGTCTGTAGAAATATTGTCTTGCATGAAACTGTTCCGTGGTGCAAAAAGGTTGGAAACCGCTGCTCTAAATGACACATGCATTACAAAAATTATACTGAATATCTCCTTAAGAAATCAGGCATTAATAATGCCACAGTGCTAAAATGTATCAGCAGTATATAGGTAGATACTCGGTTTTTGCAACTTTTCAAAATAAATTCATGGCAAATAAATTAAATACAATTCAATTCAAAATACCATGTTTAAAGACAAACTAGATTGGATAACCCGTAAAACGCTTGTTTACAGCAATATAAGCATTAGTGAGTATAAAAAATTATAAATACTATTCCTGCCAGGAACAACCACAGAGCCGAGACACCGGCAGAAGGATGGAGTCAGATTCTAGTGGCAGATTAGTTTACCCTCGGCCTCTCACACATATTTTCACTATGGTGTTTTCCATTCACAGGTTCCTCCACACGGACGGACTCTTCTATTAATAGGCGGAGAGGTGACAGACACCATCGTGTCATTGAGCAGACTTGGAGCCCCTTCGTCTCTTTCGTCTCCTTCGTCTCCTTCGTCTCCTGTTCCCCCCACCGTCTTCTCACAGCTTTATGTCTCTGCCAACATCCAGCCTGGATCTCCAACACACACCAGATCCACGGAGGCACTAATGTAAATGAATCAAGATCTCTAATGTATTTAATACAAGATCTTCAGGGCCATTGTGGTAACTCTTCAAACATGATCCCCTCCTTCAGATGGGCTTTACTAAAATTGGAGTCACAATTTCCTGTGTGAAGGCCGCATGATGCTCAACACCAGCTACGGTTACTCTACCCAAACAACTTATACCCCTCTAAACAGTTCCTCTGAGTGGTGCAAACATTGGTATTATTTTAAACCATCTATGTAACAGGGGAAGGAAAATGACCACAGTGAGAAATCACCTTCCTATCCAACTCGAGAAGTATTTTTAGGATGGAATTGCCGGATGTAGAAAAGCATTTTGTAAAGTGAACCCTTTTTCCTCATCCCCTCTCAGCTTGTTTGGAAATGAAGTTGGATATTCTTTCTTTGCCAGGGTCAGGATCGACAATGTGCAACTCTCAGTCCAAGTTTTGTCCTCAAATTCACTCCATGCTTTTATTTTGGTGAGTCAATCGTATATGTTGTCATGCAAGTGATCAAATAAAGATGAAGGCCCTCAAGTGATTTGTGGCAGTTTGTCACCTCATGACCTGCACAAACTAACACTTCTCCTCTATGTCCTTCTTATGATGCCTTAATAGACCTCAGATGCAAACGTTTTTTATCTGTAGATCCCTCAGCCAGCTTCTCAGTTCTCAGCATTGCAAAGCCTTGTATCTCTATTCATCCAGGCACATTGTATTCCATCAACCCTTGACTGCTGTAAAAGCTGGACAAAACACAGGACCTCAAAGCAAAGATAATGCAGATAAACAGCACAGGCACACTGTGTGTGTGTGTGTGTCCCAGTGTGTGTGTGTGTGTGTTCCAGTGTGTGCGTGTCCCAGTACAGATCTATCAGACAAAGTGATCAACATTTTGGCTGTTTTGGATCATACCTTCAAGACAAAAGACACAAAGAAGTTACAGTTAGAATAATAATAATAATAATAATAATAATACTGCTAACGATATAAACTGCTGTCCTGTCACTTTTGTCTGAGTGGCTGTTTCTCCACAGCCAGAAAGGCCAGTGTGTGTGAGCAGAGTGAATGTGTGGGATTACTGATAACCTCTTGAGAAAACAAGGTTTTATGAAGTAAATAGTCCGTTAGACAAAAAGCTAACCTTTAGTGGACATGCAAAACTCAGTTCTGTCGACTGATCACCATCTGGTGGTGAGTTGGAACAAGGGGGTGGGGGAAGACTCTGGACAGACCTGGTAAACCCAAACGGGTAGTGCGGCTGAACTGGGAACGTCTGGAGGAAGCCCCTGTCCTGGGGATCTTTAACTCACACCATCCGGCGGAGCTTTTCAGCCATCCCTGTGGAGGTTGGGGGCATTGAACCTGAGTGGGGCGATGTTCAAAACCTCTATTGCTGAAGCTGCGGTGATGAGCTGTGGTCTCAAGGTCTTAGGTGCCTCAAGGGGCAGTACCCTCGAACACCGTGGTGGACCCCGGTGGTCAGGGAAGCCGTCCAACTGAAGAAGGAGTCCTTCCGGGTTATGTTATCCGGGAGGACTCCGGAAACAGTTGCAGGGTATCGAAGGACTAGAAGGGCGGCAGCTTCTGCCGTGTCAGAGGCAAAGCAGCGGGTGTGGGAGAAGTTCGGGAGAAGCTATGGAGAAGGACTTTCGGTCGGCACTAAGGTGCTTCTGGAAAACCATCCGTCACCTCAGGAGGGGGAAGCGAGGAACCATCCAAGCTGGTACAGCAAGGGTGGGACCCTGCTGACTTCAACTGAGAAGGTTATCGGCCGCTGGAAGGAGCACTTTGAGGAACTCCTGAATCCGACTAACACGCCCTCTATGGTTGAAGCAGAGCTGGAAGCTGATGGGGGATCATCGTCAATTTCCCTGATGGAAGTCACTGAGGTAGTCAAACAACTCCACAGTGGCAAAGCCGCAGGGGTTGATGAGATCCGTCCAGAAATGCTGAAGGCTTTGGGTGTTGAGGGGCTGTCTTGGTTGACACGCCTCGTCAACATTGCGTGGAAGTCTGGGACAGTGCCTAGGGGTTGGCAGACCGGGGTGGTGGTTCCCTTATTTAAAAAGGGGGACCAGAGAGTGTGTGCCAACTGCAGGGGTATCACACTTCTCAGCCTCCCTGGTAAAGTCTACTCCAGGGTACTGGAAAGGAGGGTTCGGCCGGTAGTCGAACCTCTGATTGAAGAGGAACAATGTGGATTCCGTCTGGTCGTGGAACAACAGACCAACTCTTTACTCTTGCAAGGATCCTGGAGGGGGCCTGGGAATACGCCCATCCGGTCTACATGTGTTTTGTGGATCTGGAGAAGGCGTATGACCGGGTCCCCCGGGTGATACTGTGGGAGGTTCTGCGGGAGTATGGGGTGAGGGGGTCACTTTTGAGGGCCACTTTTGCCCACTTTTAAGGGCTCTCAATATACCGGTCGATCTTCGTTTCTACCCTCACCTATGGTTATGAAGGCTGGGTCATGACCGAAAGAACGAGATCACGGGTACAAGTGGCCGAAATACAATTATGAAAACAAGAACAAGAACAAGAACAACATTTGTAAAAATAAAACCATGGTTGTCACATTTCTAAAGCTTGAGCAGTTCATTGGCTACACGATACGCAAGTCAACTGGAGACTGGGCTGCTGCTGGCTCCGTCTGTAAACAAAAAAAGAGGGCTGGCACTTCCTTATCAAGTTGACACTCATTGGCTCTTGATGGCTGTAGATAACGCATGGAAGCTTCGATTGGCTCACATTAAGTGTCAATCGAAAGGTCAGAGTTCTACATCCCGTTAGCAAATATAACTAAACTAGCGCTAATAGCTTGATTCATGCCGTTTTTAGCGAGTATCATCGTGAAAATAAACACATCGATCAGCTGATTTCAAAGATTGCAACAGCTGTTCATGGGCTTTTAGCATTTATTTTTGTGTGACGATGTTCAAGATGGATATATCTTTTACTGGAAACAATCTATTGGACCTCTGCAATGACACAGGAAGTGTTTATTTTATTTTTATTATCACTGATTACAGGATTATGATGAGACTTCATAGGTGAGTTGGCTCAAAGTTATGGGTTTGATTGTGAGTTTGCTTGCTTGTGTGAGATGCCTACTGTACTTACGCTGATGACACACAGCTATATATAAAAACCAACCCGATGCCACATGACACTGTCGACATCTTCATCATCATCATCATCATCATCATTATCAAACACCTGCCTTGAGGAGATAAAGGCTTGGATGACAATTTCCTTCAATTAATAGCTCAAAAACAGAGGCTATTTTAGTTGGCACACCACACCAGGTCCAGTCTTTCCCCATAACCCACATCACCTTTTCTGGTCAAAACATACCCCTATCACAATCAGTCACCAACCTAGGTGTAAGATTTGACCCTCATCTGACCTTTGACATCCACATCAAACATCTGTGCAAGACCTCCTTCTACCACCTCAGGAACATTGCAAAACTCCGCCCCACACTCTCCCTGTCAGATACTGAACAACTCGTCCACGCCTTTGTCTCCTCAAGGTTGGACTACTGCAACGCTCTCCTCATTGGGATTCCAAGCGGGAGCCTTCAAAAGCTCCAATATATCCAGAACAGCGCCGCTAGGATCCTGATAAGGGTGCGGAAATATAACCACATCACACCCATTCTCCACTCCCTCCACTGGCTTCCTGTCACATTCAGGATTGAGTACAAACTCCCTACTCACCCATCAGTGCATACATGGAAATGCTCCTCCGTATCTCAAGGAACTCCTCCCCCAACAAACCTCCACACACAACCTCCGCTCCTCTAAAAAAGCTTTGCTCCACCCCCCCAGGACCAAGCTCCGCACCATGGGCGATCGGGCCTTCTGCTCAGCCGCTCCTCACCTGTGGAATTCCCTCCCAGAGCACCTGAGGACTCGACAGGCCACCGACTCCTTCAAGAAGAGCCTAAAAACCTTTATTTTCACAAAAGCCTTTCCGTAAAATCTTATGTCTGTTGTTGTTGTTGTTTTGTTGTTGTCCTGCATTTTAGCGCCTTGAGATTGCTTTTAGCTTTGAAAGGCGCTTTATAAATACAATTTATTATTATTATTATTATTATTATTATTATTATTATTATTATTGTTATTATTATTACTAGCTGTTGTGATTTTGATCTCAAAACAGTTTTGCTCACTAAATGCCGCCGGTGGGCCGTCCACCCGTTAAGTGAACAAAAACAGACTACTATTTTATTTCCTATCGCCTCTACACTTGTTTCAACTAACAGCTGTGCTAACCTTTTGATTAGCAATTTCTTTAAAGCGACAATAATGTTTACCCAACTCTGCAGTTCTGTGGAACATTTTAACATCTTTAAATGTATTGTTTTAGTTTCCTGCCCACATATGTTCTGTTTGGTTCAACTTCACTGTAGCAGGAAAACAGTTGCTTTCAGTAAAACAACTCTGATAAAGTTGCTGTGTTTCCCTGCTCAGCAGCAGATGGAAGAAAATGGAAATGGAAGAAACCTCAGGGAGAGCAACTGAGGAGGGATCCCTCTCCCAGGACGGACAGACGTGCAATAGATGTCGTGTGTACAGGATAAACAACATAGTACAAATACAACATTGACAGAAATTATGTTGTGTTGGAAAAAAAAAGAATAGAAAGTTTGGATGAATCCAGGAAAATGTCAAATAAGGCTTCCCGGTGTCCAGCAGGACCATGGTCAGCAGGCGCTGTCACGATTCATGATCCTGACGTAAACTTTATCAGTGGCACCCTGCCACATGAGAGACAGACACTCCGGGGATGATACCCCGGATGGTGAGTTAGTAACATACATTTACATCAATGCATACAGATAGAGAGGGAGAAGAAGAGAGGGTGAGAAGAAGAGAGAGGGAGAGAAGGAAGAGAGCAGGGAGGTGTCCCCCGGCAGTCTAAGCCTATAGCAGCATAACTAGGGGCTGATCCAGGGCAAACCTGAGCCAGCCCTAACTATAAGCTTTATCAAAAAGGAAAGTCTTTAGCCTACTCTTAAATGTGGAGAGTGTGTCTGCCTCCCGAACACAAACTGGAAGCTGGTTCCACTGGAGAGGAGCTTGATAGCTGAAGGCTCTGGCTCCCATTGTACTCTTAGAGACTCTAGGAACTACAAGTAACCCTGCAGTCTGGGGGGAGCGCAATGCTCTCGTAAGGTTACTATGAGATCTTAAGTATGGCTGGAGCCTGACCATTAATTGCTTTGTAAGTCAGGAGAAGGATTTTGAATTATATTCTGTATTTTACCAGGAGCCAGTGCAGAGCAGCTAATACAGGAGTAATATGAATCCCAGTTTCCTAGTTCTTGTCAATACAACGTACCGCTGAATTTTGGATCAACTGAAGAGTCTTAACCGACTTTTTTGGACAACCTGATAACAATGAGTTGCAGTAATCCAGCCTTGTAGTAACAAATGCATGGACTAGTTTTTCTGCATCATTTTGAGACAGGATGTGTCTTATTTTTGCAATGTTACGTAGATGAAAGAAGGCAGTCCTTGAGATTTGTTTTATGTGGGAGTTTAAACGACAGATCTTGATCAAAGATGACGCCAAGATTCCTTACAGTGGTGCTGGAGGCCAAGTTAATGCCATCCAGAGCCTTCTATGTCATTAGAAAATGCGTTTCAGGAGAGGCGTTTAGGGCCAAGTATAATAACTTCAGTTTTGTCTGTGTTTAACATCAAAAAGTTGCTAGACATCCATGTTTTATGTCCTTAAGGCATGCTTGAAGTTTAGCCAATTGATTGGTTTCATCTGGTTTAATTGATAGATATAATTGGGTATCATCCGCATAACAATGAAAGTTTATAGAGTGGTTCCTTATAATATTGCCCAAAGGAAGCATATATAAGGTGAATAGAATCGGTCCAAGTACAGAACCCTGCGGAACTCCAAGACTGACTTTGGCTGTCATGGAGGATTTATCGTTAACAAGTACAAATTGAGATCGCTCAGATAAATAGGACTTGAACCAGCTTAGTGCGGTTCCTTTTATGCCAACACAATGTTCCAGTCTCTGTAGTAGAATGTCATGATCAACAGTGTCGAAAGCAGCACTGAGGTCTAACAAGACAAGAACAGAGACAAGTCCTTTGTCTGAAGCCAATAGAAGGTCATTGGTAACTTTCACCAGTGCCGTCTCTGTGCTATGATGAACTCTAAATCCAGATTGAAAAACCTCAAATAAACTATTATTATGTAAAAAGTCACATAACTGTTTTGCGAACTGCTTTCTCAAGGATCTTAGCGAGAAAGGGAAGGTTAGAATATCGGCCTATAGTTGGCTAAAACCTCTGGATCAAGACTAGGCTTTTTAAGAAGTGGTTTTATTACAGCTACTTTAAAGGATTTGGTACGTAGCCAGATAATAGAGACAGGTTGATCATATTTAATAACGAAGGTGTTAATTAAGGGTAAGAACTTCTTTAAACAGTTTAGTTGGAATCGGGTCTAAAAGACAGGTTGATGGTTAGACGATGAGATTGTTGAAGTTAGTTGGTTTAGGTTGATTGGAGTAAAACAGTCTAGATATATTTCAGGAGTTACTAGATGTTTTTAAAGTTCCAACGAGGTTGAAGTTAAGTCATTACCAATTGAGGTCAGGAGGAGATTAATTTTGTCTCTAATAATTATAATTTTATCGTTAAAGAAACTCATAAAGTCGTCACTACTGAGAGATATAGGAACAGAAGGCTCTGTAGAGCTGTGGCTCTCTGTCAGCCTGGCTACAGTGCTGAAAAGAAACCTGGGGTTGTTCTTATTTTCTTCTATTAAGGAAGAGTAATAAGCTGCTCTGGCATTACGGAGAGCCTTCTTATACGTTTTAAGATGATCTAACCAGACTAAACGAGATTCTTCCAATTAGTGGAACGCCATTTACTTCAAGATTTCTCGACTTTTGTTTTAGTTGCGGATTTGTAAATTAAGCCATGGAGCTTTCTTTTTTCTGTTTTATGATCTTCTTCTTTAGCGACAGAGTTGAGTGCGTTTCACAGTGAGGCTGCAGCACTATCAACAAATCATTCATTTGGGAGGGACTAAAGTTAGCATTGGAGTTCTCCGTTATATTGATATTGAGTCTGGTATTGAATTAAGTGCTGATGGAATCACTTCCTTAAATTTAGTCACAGCACTATCAGATAGACATCGTAGGATATTTTGTCTACTGGCTTGTAGTCCAGTAACAGGACTTCAAAAGTTATGTAAAAAATGGTCTGATAAAAGAGGATTATGTGGACACACTGATAAACTTTCAATTTCACACCATATCCCAGAACAAGGTCCAGAGTGTGGTTTAAACAGTGAGTTGGTTTATGTACATTTGGACTGAACCCAATTTGACTCTAATATTGAGATAAATGCATTATTAAGGCTGTCACTATCAACATCTATATATAAAGTCTACTCCAAGGTACTGGAAAGGAGGGTTCGGCCGGTAGTCGAAGCTCTGATTGAAGAGGAACAATGCGGATTCCGTCCTGTTCGTGGAACAACTCTTCACTCTCACAAGGATCCTGGAGGGTTCCTGGGAGTATGCCCATCCAGTCTACATGTGTTATAAGGATCTGGAGAAGGTGTATGACCGGGTAATACTGTGGGAGGTGCTGCGGGAGTATGGGGTGAGGGGGTCACTTCTGAGGGCCATCCAATCCCTGTATGCCCAAAGCGAGAGTTGTGTCCCGGATACTCGGCAGTAAGTCGGACTTGTTCCCAGTGAATGTTGGCCTCCACCAGGGCTGCGCTTTATCACCAATCCTGTTCGTGATTTCACGGACAGGATATCGAGGCGTAGTCGTGGAGGAGAGGGGTTGCAGTTCGGTGACCTGAGGATCTCATCGCTGCTCTTTGCAGATGATGTGGTCCTTATGGCATCATCGGTCTGTGACCTTCAACAGTCACTGGATCGGTTTGCAGCCGAGTGTGAAGCGGTTGGGATGAGGATCAGCACCTCAAAATCTGTGGCCATGGCTCTCAGCAGGAAACCGGTGGATTGCGGGTAGGGAACGAGCCTTTACCCCAAGAGAAGGAGTTCAAGTACCTTGGGGTCTTGTTTGCGAGTGAGGGGACGATGGAGCGAGAGATTGTCACATTACCGCACCATTGTGACGAAAAGAGAGCTGAGCCAGAAGGCAAAGCTCTCAATCTACCGGTCGATCTTCAATCCTACCCTCACCTATGGTCATGAAGGCTGGGTCATGATCGAAAGAACGAGATCACAGGTACAAGCGGCCATAATGGGTTTTCTCAGACGGGTGGCTGGCGTCTCCCTTAGAGATAGGGTGAGAAGCTCAGCCATCCGTGAGAGACTGAGTAGAGCCGCTGCTCCTTTACGTTGAAAGGAGCCAGTTGAGGTGGTTCGGGCATCTAGTAAGGATGCCACCCTGGGCGCCTCCCTAGGGAGGTGTTTCCAGGCACGTCCAGCTGGGAGGAGACCCCGGGGAAGACCCAGGACTCGGTGGAGAGATTATATCTCCTCACTGGCCAAATACAAAGTAACAAATAAAACTGAAAACACAAACCTGGAGGAGCACGAGGAGCACGAGGAGCACGAGGAGCACGAGGAGCACGAGGAGACCACCAACAACAGGGGTGACACTTAGATGACAAACTCACAAGGAACACTGCGACAGACAGGGATAAATACACACAGACTAAATGAGGGAACGAGACACAGCTGGGAGAGAAAGGCAAATACACAGGAGGAAACTAATGAAGGGAACGAGACACACCTGGGAGAAAGGCAGAAAAGACAGGGGCAGGAAGCAATACCAGACATGACACAAGGGGAAGGGAACATTTAAAAATAAAAACAGGAAACGAAACCAAGATCATAACATATAGTTTAGTTTAGGTTCAGGATTGATCAAGAAGTTTGAGTCAAATATGGCCGCAACTCCACCTCCTTGGCCAATGCCTCGAGGAATGTGACTATTAATATGACCAGGAGGAGTGGATTCATTTAGACTGATATATTCTTCATGTGTCAGCCAGGTTTCAGTGAGACCAAATAAATCAATCTTATTATCTGATATTAAATAATTTACCAATCCAGCTTTCGTTGATAAAGATCTGATGTTTAAGAGCTCACATTACATTTTTCGATTTAGTTGCACTTTTGCAGCGGTGGTGTTTATTTTTATTAGGTTTTCATGTCCTCCTCTTCTGTTAACCAGAGATTTTATTAATTTTAGTGGTCGTGGGGCAGACACAGTCACTATGGGGATTTGAGTGGGTGGACTGCCCAGAAAGAAACACAGTGTGTAAGACTGCAACTCTGTCTCCTGGTCTCAACTCCAGGTTGTCATGGATTAGGGTCCACTAATAAACTTTGTAATATTATTGGACATGAGATCAGCTCCATCCAAAGTAGAATGGATGCCGTCACTCCTAATCAGACCAGGTCTTCCCCAGAAAGTCCGCCAATTGTCTACGAAGCCCCACATCATTATCTGGACACCACCATGAGAGGCCAGCGGACAGAATGATGACATGTTGCTAAACATGAAAGATTTGGCAGAGGGACCAGAGAAAACTACGAACGGTGGGCTTCTGATAACACTTCTTTCGGACAGTCACCCAGTCTTCCGGCTGCTTGGACCCCGCCAGGGGACAGCTAACAGGAGATACCACTGGTCGGTCCGCACCGGCTACAGGGGGCTTCCTAACAGCTACAGTTGCTAACCGCTGACTAACCATGGTACGGAGCCACTCATCTATCCCTCTAAAACTCGCCTCCAACCCTGCTTATAAACTACATTTAATACACGTACCATTATTACTAAAGGAGGCAGAGCAATAGCTAAACATGAAACACACCGAGCAGGAGAGAGCATAACAGGAAGAGGAAGATGCCATCGCTAGCTGTCGAGCTACAGCAGCTAACGTTAGCAGAGCCGAAAGGAGTGTAAAGAATTGAGGATTTAGTGAGAGTCGCTAAGAGAAAAAGGATAAGGACAGAGTTGTAAGTGCTTAGGAAGTACAAGTGTAGGTTTAGAAAATGACAGGTAATTAGCCGATGTGATCAAGAATACAACAACATTAACTGAGTCGAGCTGGAGCTGCCAAAGTATGCTACCAGAAACACAGAAACATTAACAACCGGAAATGACACGCTTACCGTAAAGCACCTGGAAGAAGCACCACATTCACATAAAAAGACAGACACTAGAACCAGTCCACTCTGTCCCACTAGAACCAGTCCACTCTGTCCCACTAGAACTGGTCCACTCTGTCCCACTAGAACCAGTCCACTCTATCCCACTAGAACCAGTCTACTAAGTCTCTGTCCCACTATAACCAGTCCACTTTGTCTCTGTCTCACCATAACCAGTCCAGTCATAATTGTGTCTCTAATTTTGCAATTACAATCAATCAAGTTGCATTTCATTGAATCATTTTTATCTTTAAGTTTAGTAGGGTTTGAAGTCAAATGTACGATATATTACAAAAACAGAAATAGTCCATGACACATTTTAAAGACACCACACATGTTAATTAACCTCAGTAAGCAGCTCTCTAATTAATTAGTTTGATTTCTGCTGGTTCTGCAAACAATCCACAGTTGCTCGTACATTCCTCTTAACCCTTTAATACCTAAGCCTAAAAAGCCTCAACATTTTCGCCTGGACTTTTTTGCTTATTTTGACTATAAAAAGGTCAGAAAATGTCCTGTGAGTAAGTGCTTTTGCCCATTTTCCAACAATACGTGGAACTTTCCATATCTGGCAGTCATATACAATTTATTGCATGTTATGAGAGTATAACAGTTTAAAATGAAGAGAAACACAAAAGCGGAATTTGAGTTTAGTGGTTTAGTGAACAAAAAACACTGCAATTGTACATGAATAAGATATTTAACATGTTACATTTGAAGTTTGAAATGTATACAACTATTTCCAGTAAAGGTTTTGAGTCTTACTCTTACATCTGCAAAAACAGGCCATAAAATGGAAAATATGTCCAGGCGTTTTTCCCCGCACAGGGTAATTCTCTCCTCTCTGAGTGTCCCTTCACATGCAGAGGTCTTGGTGGTACTGCCAGTGACTGTTCCTGTTGCTCCTGTTTTCTCTGGGTCACTCATATGAAGATTAGATCAAATGGCCATGAACTGTCCTGTACAGTCTGGGGACATGACAGTGGCAGGGAATGACACTTGGAAAATGGTTTGCTTACACCAAAAGTTGCTCCTCTTTCTGCAGGTCCAAAACTGACATGTACAACAATATGCCTGTGGACTTCTTTATTTCTTCTGGAGTTATTTCAGTCCAGATGAACTGTCTCCCTCTCTCCAGGCTTTTGGCTGCATTTTTGTTTGTGTATTCACAGAGGAGTTTGAAAACTGCAGCATCAAAGTGGGAATAAATGTCACCTGGTGCTGGGTTTCCCATATCGAGAGGGGGTTGGACACCTGGGGTGGTTGAGGGACTCAATCATCCGGCTCTGCCTCAGTCTGCCATCTTGTGGTGTGATGTGGTGAGGGGCTTCTGTGTCTCACAGCATCACCAGATCATCCAGCATCCCCACAGCTCCCTATACAGGCCTGAATGTGATCTCTGGTTACACCTTGTGATCTCTGGTGACACCTCCTCCTCTCCAGCTAAAGTCTGCCCACAGCCTCTGCTAGGACACAGGCTACTTGAAGAAGATGCGCACATTTACGCATATAAAGTACAATTACACAACTAGTGCAACCTTACAGACTTGATACACTGTTCTAACAAGTCACCACGCAACACAAGTGTTGATTTACATACCGTCTTGCTTTCATTTGAATTAAATCCGCTGTTTTCCGGCTCTATATCTCCGCGGTGTTGTTTGTGTCTCTCCAGCGCTGTGTGTGTGTATTCGCTCAGAACAAAGGCGCTGTTTCGCGGGCTTCCGGGAGGGCCGTAAGTGAAGTTACCGTAATGAATGAGTCTCAGCTTTCAGAAACCGTTGACATTTTTTTGATTGCGCAAACTATAACATAATTACGGTAATCCAAAATTTTGCATGCAAAATGTGTCGTCAGCGACTCATTCGGTGTTAAAGGGTTAATAAGTTAAAAGATGATAATAAGTCAATACTGTGTTGACAGCTTATTCTGCTCCAACCAACCTCTGCCAATTTACAAAATGCTCCACACCACTTGTGGTCTGAAGAAAGCAGCTTTAAAATGAAAATCATCAGAATTCAGGAACTTTGCATTTTAAACCCAAACTTGAATGTCTGGGTTTTTTATTGAAGGGGGTGCTCATATATGAACATGTCCTTGTGTATCGTCTCAGCCCACCCCTCTTTTGACGGACAATAGAGGCTCTCTGAGGGACAGGCCTTCTAATTCTACTACTGTACACACATTTGTCGCCCTTACTCCCTGCACATATCCTGTGGATCAAATGTGGTCTACATGTGTTTGGCCATCTTCCCCCTCCTAACCCCCATCGGGGCTGAGTCACTTAACAGTTAATAATGGCTCAACCACTCCTGGCCATTAGAGTCTTGAGTTTTACATTCCAAGAGCTGTCATGCAGAAAGCCAGATGGCAACCGTCACGCTCGAACACTTAGATGTGTTTTAATTTCTATTCTTAGTACACAACATGATAACTGTCTTCCGAAATACTATTATAAGTTTGATTTTGATGACTTTTATCTCTATTTGATAAAAGTCAGTCTGAATTGTCTGTTTGTTTGTTTAGTAAGTACTAAACAAACAAACAAACAGACAATTCAGACTGACAGTGGATTGATTACTGCCATCCATTTTGTGAAGCAAATAGCCTCAATAGTCTCAATGCCTCACAACATTCTGAATCTTGTGTTGAAACTTTTAGTTATTTGTTACTCAAATTGCAGACAAATAAAGATGTTTTGTTATTACAGAAATAAGTTGAACTCTCTCTACTGACTGACTGCTGCTGTTCATCATGATCAGCAAATGTTTTGAGCCTTGTGACATTGTCACCGCAGTTTGGCTCTTCATATGTGTCATTTGAAAATAAATGTAATAACAACAGAATTTACTTGAATGTATCTGCAAGACATTCAATGACCAATTCAATTTCCATTTGTACCATCCCATCTCCCCTCATCCATTCATCCTCACTTCCCATCTCCCTTCATCCCTTAATCCTCGCTTCCAAGCTCCCGTCATCCCTTTATCCTCTCTTCCCGTCTGCCCTCATATCTTCCTCCTCTCTTCCCGTCTCCCCTCATCCCTTCCTCCTCTCTTCCCGTCTGCCCTCATCCCTTCATCCTCTCTTCCCGTCTCCCCTCATCCCTTCATCCTCTCTTCCCATCTCCCCTCATCCCTTCATCTTCTCTTCCCGTCTCCCCTTATCCTCTCTTCCCGTCTCCCTTCATCCCTTCAAATTAAAACGGGTGCATACCTCTCCCATGGCTCATTCTAGGTAACTTCCGGGGGGCTTGTATTGAGATTGGGAAGAAACACGCCTGAGACGGAACCCCCACACTGAGTCTCTCTTTGCCTGGACTTCAGTACGTCCTCCAGATCAGCCTAACAGACGACTTCCTCTTTCTCCTTCACCCCTCCCCTCACAATCATTTATCATCCTCAACATCAAATACCTTGTACAATTCCATTAAATTAAACAACTTATATTGTTGTGGCGTGGTCCCTACCAGTAAAGATGTCTTTATGTGTTGTGACTGTAATGTGTTTATGTGATATAAAGTTGATGTTTTCTTGTAAAGTTTATGTTACCACTGTAGGCAACGGACCTCAGTATGTACATTAGAAGACCAGCTCATAGATATTAACACCAGACACATTTTTTTGGGAATTCCTGATTAATCTAAGGTTTTGATTAAGTACAAATTGAATGGGTGAATGCTGACATGCATTAAATGTACAAGCGCTTTGAGTACTGGCAAAGACACGCTATAGAAATGCAATCCATTTATTAGGAATATTCAAACTGGTGAGAGGTCTCTTCATAAAGCTTGTCGAGGGAAAGTCATGAAAAGACATTCCGACAGCTGAGATATTACGACTATAAAACTGAAAACATCTGTAAATTGACCTCATCTTATGCCTATATACTATTACAGAACAGTTAATCCTGAGCTCCATTGCCACCAAAGATTGCAGGTAGCTCACTTTATTTATGCTGAGAATCACCTTACATTTGGACGTCTCAAACTGCATTTTATTCTGGACTGAATCTGGCCTTGAAAGGGTTTTTACAGGTCCTCCGTCAACTACCAGCTGACATTTATTAGCTGCACGCAGTTATCATGCTTTACCACAATACCATTAGTACTGTAAATGGCAGTCGAGCTGACTGACAGAAACTGACTTCTCTGCACCTCTATTAAGATCCTTTAACCTCTCTAAATACTTTAAACATATTTGCTTAGAGAAATCTTGACACCTCTGCCAAAGAAACAAACATAGCCCTGCCTTCATTCGTTAGAATTTGCTCTGGCCGGAGGGTTTGGCAAGGTTTATAATAAATTTGATAAGTTCTGGGAAGTGGCTCAAGAGTAAACACGTCTTGGCCATGCTGATGGCAAAGTTCACAATATTCTCCTCTCTCTCTCTCTCTCTCTCTCTCTCTCTCTCTCTCTCTCTCTCTCCTCTCTCAAACTGCAGATAACTATCAGATTCAGTGCTATAAATATGTCTAATGAAACCTGTGAGAGTTGTGTGTTCTTAAATCAGACATCTGGTCTCCATGCTCTCCATCCACTCAGCACAACAGGCCACAATTTACTGCCCCTCCAACGGCCATAAACACATGCCTGAGTGTGTCTATGTATGTGCCTGTGTGTAATCATCTCTTCCTTTCCTGCCTTCTCTTACTTTTCCCTCTTTGCTTTCTTTCTTCTTCAGAACCAAAGTTCAAAACATTTGGTCACTGGGGAAAATGGGAGAACTGCTGTTTGCGTCTTTCTCTCTCTTTGATCACTTCACTCTGTCTACTTCCTCTGTCTTGGTTGCTCAGTGAATTCCCTGTCAAAGATAATTTCAGGTCCTGTAAAGACAGCGACAGCAGTTTCAGAGGGAACCCTGTGCCACTGAGCACACTGGGACAGTGGGCTTCTAACTCACTTACAAGTGTGTTATCATACATGTAAATGTATGAGTCCCCCCTGAATACATACACTTAAACACACTGCAGTAACAAATATAAGTACTGAAAACCTTTCAAATAAATAGTATAATAGTACAGACAACACCCTTATTTCATGTTTACAGAGTGAAATTGTAGGATACTCATTTGGATGTGTGATAAATACAGAGCTGGAGTCAGGACATGGTTAGCTTAGCTTAGCATAAAGACTGGAAATGGGTGAAACAGATAGCCTGACCAAAATACCTCTAAAACTCACTAATCACCAAGCTACATCTCATTAAGTTAATTGATAGTTTTGTGCTTGAACTATTTTTTGGAGTCTCGTGAGGTTGTAAAGTTTGGTACAGTAATGCCTGTACTGATACCAAAACTAGAACCTGTGCTCAACGATCGTATCGGCAACCTGCGCTATAGCCAGAGTCACTGCACAACCCAACACATTTCTTTACTTTGGACCGCTCTTTGTGGTAAACAATGTAATGTAAAGTAATGTACACACACAGGCACTCAATAGTACTTGTGGGACACAGAAAAATATCGTTCAGAGAAGCCGTGGCTTTCAGAATATTAATATTATTGTTTTGGCATTATTATCCTCGGCAGTACTACTAGGCTTATACACACTGACTCTAAACATATTTCAATCAGCAAAATGACATAGCAACGGATCATTGTGCATGTGTTCACGGTGACCCTAATTCATCTACAGTAGTTCAGAGCACACAAAACAGCCATTAAAGTTTTTTCTAATGCCTTTGTTTTTCTGCTTTACGAGCAGATCTCTTGTCACTTAACCCGGCTGACCGACACTTGACACTGTTTACCTCTTATCTCCCTGCAGGAGGTAAAGCAAATGCCTCCGACCCAGCCCTGCTTGTGTTCCCACAATGCCTTGTTTTCAGTACAAACAGATGCCTGTGTAGGTATCATTATCTTGAACCTAAACCCACGCCTCCCCTGCAGACACCATCAGAGGTGTAAAGCTTTGACACTGTGCTTATCCTCTTTTGGAACCTAGTGGTGGATGTCACTTCTGCCTGTGCTCATTTGTGAGAGGGATTGTAGGTTAGTATAGTATACTGCGTTCTTTAAAACATCTCTGCTGTGGAGTTATGGTGCTTTAGGGATGAAGGTGCTTTTGTGTTAGTTTTTAAAGGGATGTCTTCCTATCCCCAGGCACAAAACTGTGTGATAATACAATCATTTAAAACTTGTCATCAAGGTCAAATGAATTAAATACTAGCTACCATCCAATCTGAGTACCTTGCATATACAAAATAAGTTTAATTACATCTTAATTTAATTACCAGACAAAAACATGAAGTAAAGCTACTTAAAAAGTAGTGAGGTAACATCCACAGGTGGAATAATCATCCCTGGATTTATCCCTAAAATTCCTTTTTTTTCTGTGCCACACACAGAACAATACGACTGTTGTTGCCAGTGGGGTTTATGTGTTCAGATATGTTATTTATCTGTCCATGAGAAATTGGAAGGTGACGTCTGCTCCCACTATAATTCACAATCTCCCTCAGACGGCACAGATGCTATTGAATGAACAGACCTGATGTTACTGCTGTGTGACAGCTGTCTAAGAACATTCATGATTGAACTTTAATTTTGTAAAGGCAGCTCAAATAAAGTGTTTGGCGAATTGTGAAATAATAATAATTTATAATAATTTATAATTATATATTTATAATTTATTTTAGTTCACCCCTCCTTTTCTCCACTCTGTCTCTGACTGTAGGTGTGTGTCGCCGCCCTTCGCGAAGTACAGCGGAGGAGGGAATGTAAATGCGCAAAGCAAAGAAAAACTTTGTAATAAAAAACCAAAAAATTTTAATTATTTTTATTTTAATTGTATTGCTTTATCTACAAACAATTTTGCGACCCCCCCCTGCAGTACCCCCTGTTGAAGACCTATGAACTAGAGCAGGGGTGGGGAACCTCCGGCCTCCGGGCCGTATGCGTCCCGCAAGACCAATTGATCTGGCCCTCGAGGTAATTCGTAAAACGCACGTATATAAAATCCACAAGCAAAAAAAACTAGACGGCAATATTTTAAATAAGGGACTGACTATTTTTCCTGGCCAAGGTCAGGATCCTTGAACAATTGCAAAAAATTGCAGAGGTTATGAGTTCAATAAGTAGTATGGCCCTCGAAGGATGTTGTAAAAAAAAATGGCCCTTGATAGGAAAAAGGTTCCCCACCCCTGAACTAGACATTGCGCTCCCAGACTGCAGGGCTACTTGTAGTTCCTAGAGTCTCTAAGAGTACAATGGGAGCCAGAGTCTTCAGCTATCAAGCTCCTCTCCAGTGGAACCAGCTTCCAGTTTGCGTTCGGGAGGCAGACACCCTCTTCACATTTAAGAGCAGGCTAAAGACTTTCCTTTTTGATAAAGCTTATAGTTAGGGCTGGCTCAGATTTGCCTTGGATCAGCCCCTAGTTATGCTGCTATAGGCTTATACTGCCGGGGGACACCTCCCTGCTCTTCCCCTCCTCCCCCCCTCCCCTCCTTCTCCCTCTCTATCTGTATGCATTTATGTAAACGTATGTTACTAACTCAGCCTCCGGGGCATCATCCCCGGAGTTTCTGTGTCTTTCATGTGGCAGGTTGCCACTGATAAAGTTTACGTCTTGATCATGAATCGTGGCTGCGCCTGCTGCCCTAGTCCTGCCTGACACCGGGGAAGTCTTTTTGACATTATCCTGGATTCATCCATACTTTCTCTTTTTTGATCCCAACATAATTTCTGTCAAATGTTGTATTTGTACTATGTTGTTTATCCTGTACACACGTCATCTATTGCACGTTTGTCCGTCCTGGGAGAGGGATCCCTCCTCAGTTGCTCTCCTTGAGGTCTCTTCCATTTTTCCCCCCTTTAATTGTAGGGTTTGTTTAGGAAGTTTTTCCTTGTGCGATGCGAGGGTCTAAGGACAGAGGGTGTACAGTCTGTAAAGCACACTGAGACTGTCAAGTTATCTTCTAAATGTGCAGCTTCCCTACTTGAAAGGGATGGAAACATCTACCCAAAGTTTTTTAACTGGATTTCACTCCAAAAAACCAAACTGCTCTTTTCCTTTTTTCCTTCTTTTATTTTTTGCAATTTCAGCAAAAGTCAGACAAGGTATTTAGGTGAAAAACGTTTTGAATAGAAAACAAACAGAAAAGAGAATTAATACATATTACAAGGCAACTCAAATAAATGTAAATAGCAAGATACACTAGATCAGATTAAAATAGTTCAGGGGCCAATAAATAAGTTCATCCTCTATACACACTCACACAGAGACTGTACAAACTCACCTGAGACATTCAGCACAGCTCAGCACATCCCAACAGAGTAGCAGTAACATACAGCTGAAGTGTCCCAATAGAACAGGGTCGAGAGCCATATATGGCTCTTTGATGACGAGATATGGTCGCAGACAATTTTGAGCTGACGTTTTTTAACATGATTAACAAGTAATATGTAATTATATTGTGTCATTTAAAGTAAAACATTTAGCAGCGGATTTAGTTTTAGTTCTCCCCCCTCCTTTCCTCCGCTCAGTCTCTGACTGTAACTGTGTGCGCACGTGTATATGTGTGTGTGTGTGTGCGTGTGTGTGTGTGTGTGTGGCGGAGCCCTGCCCTTCGCGAAACAGCAGAGGAGAAACTGCGCAAAGCAAGCAGTAGACCAGAGGTGTCAAACTCAATCACAGAGAGGGCCAACATTAAGGCATCGTTTCGATGGTGAAGCTTAGAAACGCCCACAGAGTCACACTTTGCCTTGAGTGTGTCATAACACTGGATGTTCACATGTGCTGTTTCCACGTCAACTGCAAACGGATTGCTGAGCAGTTCATGCGCAGTCGGGAACACAGCGGTGGAGATGGTTTGTCAGTGTTTGGAACACGTAGTGACCAAAGTTTCCTTCTGCATCAGAGTCTCCCACAAGCAGCTTGGCTTGGAAAGCTGTCACTGCATCATACATGTCCGTGATCACACGGCCCTGAAGCTGGAGGTTTAACAGTGAGATGCTTCGTTATGTCGCACAAACAGTCCAGCTCACATTGCCACTTTTCGTCCCAGAGATCTGTGGTGTGTTTCCCTTTGCTTCCAAAAACTGGCAGATTTTCTCTCGCAACTCGAAAAATGTATTCAGCACTTTCCCTCGACTGAGCCATCGCACCGCCATGTTCAGAATATATCTCCTCAGGAAAAGACTTACATTGACTCTTACAAAGCTTCTTGTCTGTGTTACGGTGCTTATTACATGTTCCATCTCCAGAGCTTCCTAGTGCTCTTCTCATCACATCGTAGGCTCCGTCTGTTGTCGGACCTGTCAGTGTGTCCCGGGACAGTTTCATTTCTCACACATTGAGATACTTCCTCGAATATATATTTTCCCATGGTTGTGCCATGCATTGATTTAATTACCAAAACCAGCGGGCCAGTTATGATAGACATATGATATTTTCTCACGCCCGGATATAATTGACACCCGTGCATTAGACACAGAAAAGCGGGGTTCCATTGGGGGGGGGTTAACACTGATAGTACTTTTAGCACTCGGAGACGTGTTGTACTTAAAACTCAATTTTATTAAATATATGGCTCTCAAGGAAATACATTTAAAAATATTTGGCCTTTTATGGTTCTCCATGCCAAAAGGTTCCGACCCCTGCAATAGAAACATGCTTTACAACACTTCAGTACTGATTTTCATTGTTATTTCATTATAGTTTCTGTGAACAGACAGTCTACATATGAGTATAAAATGATTGTACATGTTTCTCCATTCATATTTTCACATCATTCAAAGATAACCAGCCAAGTGTCAGTTGATGCAGGAGGCCATGAGATTTCAACAACAAAGCTTGCAACTGCACCACAGTACTTCAGCTGGCAGGAGTTTCCTGCATGACCACAGAAACGCTGCATTAACATTGTAGTTCAGTTTTTCTGTGCTTGTGCAGATTGGAGACGATAAACAAGAGAAATGGGGATTTGAATGACAAGCTACCATTGATGTCTCTATGTTATCATCCCTTCTTGTTGTGACTCCACAACCCCACACAGTCAGTACTCCCTGGCCTCTTTAAGTTCCATCTGAAACGCTTGTTCAGGGGGGTTATCCACACAGTCCAGCCCATTGTTGGGCGGTCTTACTGAGTGAAACCGACTCCAGTCTCCCTTGCACAGGATCCAGGGCAGGACATCCACTTTGTAATGCAGCTCTGGTGAGAACTCTGTACTGATCAAATTTGGTGCTCCTGCTCCTTTCCCTCGCGTTAGAAGTCTCATCTGATCATCGTAGCAGCAGTGCTGTGCTGCCAACGTTGTGCTGTCATACGACAGCATTGAGCGGGATGCAGAATCTGGCGGAAGGTTTGTAGATGTCCAGGCGCTCTTTGGGTCCGCTCGCGTCCCTCCAGCGATAGGTCTTGCAAAGTTTGCCATCCTGGATGTTGAGTGCACTGTAAACAGCCTCAGAGGGGTAGGAGCATGGGCAGCTGGGGAGCTCTGTCAGCACTTGGTGCAGGTAGTTCTGGAGGAAGTCATTCTTGCAGCTTAGCCACTTCTCACAGCTGTCTACGTCTAGGTTGGGGGGGTTGGATGATTGGAAAAAGGTTTGAATTGATCAAAGAGAGTCTTAACACTTTTCAATTCATTGAAATACAGTAACCAGTTAGATATAGAAAGACTTGTTTCGATAAAAGATCATATTCATATAGCAAGTTATGAAGTGCATCGCATATCATTTCAGTTTAAAATGGTACAAAGTGAAATCTAATTCAGATAATTGCAACTGGAACCCAACAAGGGGATGACAAAAACAGTAACCCAATAACCCATTTCCCCTGCAGGAACTTTTCCAGGTCTACAGGAATAATTTCAGGAACTCTAATTTGAATTAGCTTAATAGCAACACAAAAAAGAATGCGCAAAAGTAACTTTCAGTTTCTAGTTTTGTTTTTCGTTATTTGACCATTCATTGCCACTTGTCACACAGTTGATTGCAACAGCAATGTACATGCACAGTTCAAGGAACATCAAGGACAACACAGGACTTGTTTCTATTGTGCTCCTTGTTGATGTGAGATACCTGAGAGGGCTGTGCATGTGCGTGCGTGCGTTGAGGTAGTGGAGTATGGCTTTAGCGGCAGTTTAGTTTCTGAGTGTATTCCTGCAGCTAAAAAGTTTCTGGATTTGTTCAGATAAAAAAAAACAAAAGGTTGCAGCTAGATGTAATAAAATGACTGTAATTACCTCATTTATGAAGGGGCAGAGGATGTGAAATATTGAAATAGTGAAGTGGTACACGTCAGGAAATATAGACAATGCACTAAAGCAGGGGTTGGGAACCTATGGCTCTTTCGATAACGCCATATGGCTCGCAGACCAATCTGAGCTCTGTTTCGCACGGAACTCAGACAGTATGGCTCACAAGGAAATACATTTACTAATATTTGGCTTTTATGGCTCTCCCAGTCAAAAAGGTTTCTGACCCCTGCACTAAAGGGACACCAGAATTAATAAATCCATTTTGATGAATAGAATTATATGTATGTACTGTACATAGCATAAACACAGCTTTGTCTAAGTCTTCATCCTACACCTGATCATATGTTGTATGGCTTGAGTCACAGGCCTGGGTATGTTAGAGCTGCTTTAAATTCACTGATTGGGGAAATAGAGAGAAAGTAAGCTCAATAAGATCCAAAATGTCCGTCCTGTCCTCTTTCTGCATTGGAGCAAAGGCCACTGTGTCCCCTCAGGGTGCGGACTGGCAGGGAATGGGGCATGGCATTAATTCATCATTAATTTGCTGATTGACACCCGCTGCTACATTCATGCTTCAGCAGCTGCTTGTCTTCCATCCGACTGCTGGTGCCCTTCAGTAATATTCATGCAGGTCAGTTCTCACTATCACTCTGCTATAAGAGTTTTACATTTACAGTCCAAAAAGACCAAATTAAGAGTGCCAGTTTGATAAAAGTTTTTTGAAACCCACAGCCCAGTTCTAAAACATTAAGCAGTTATTCAAAAAAAAGGGCTTTGAAGAAAAACAAGAATAAAAAGGTTTTTGGCATTGGTCAAGTTAAAACGAAGTTACGTATGTAACTACGGTTCTATGAATCCTGGATGACCGCCAGAGGCAGTTCTTAACACTGAATACGTTCCGTCTCGCGCATGCGCAGGTCGAATATTTATATCAACAAAGTCACGTGTGACCTCGGATGACCCCGGTCATGTATAAGATCCGGTGTCATCGACGAGATCAGTCCTACAAATCTTCTCGAGAAATCACGAGATTCCGAGAGACTAAGAACTCTGGCGGTCATCCAGGATTCATAGAACCGTAGTTACAGACGTAACTTTCGTTCTATTTCATCCTTACTGAGCGCCAGAGGCAGTGCTTAACACTGGATGACTTTATACAACAGAGTTGCGAGGAATCCCGAATACTACCTACCTCATAAGGTGGGGCTGAGGAACTCTGCAGAAGAACCACACCTAACGGATAAGGGGTGGCTACACTGACCCTGTAAAACCTGGAGAATGTGCTTGGTGATGCCCATGTGGCCGCAGCACATATGTCCTCCAAGGTTCACACCTCTCAGGGTTGCCCATGATGTGGAGACACTCCTGGTGGAGTGGCACTTTACACTGGGTGGAAGAGAATGGTCATTCGCCCTGTATACATGGGAAATTACATCCACAATCCAGTGGTACAGGCTCTGCTTCGAGAGAGTGTAGCCTTTCTTAGTACCACCGTAACAGATAAAGAGTTGTTCTGACTGTCTTATGCATGCGGTATACATATGCAGTATTCCTGATATAAGCTCTGAGGGGCTCGCACCGGGCACAAGAGTCTTGACATTTTCCTCCCTGTCTCCTACGGGGACAAACTGTGCCAACTGGATAGGCCGATTCAGATGTGAGCGTGCCAACACCTTAGGAAGGAACGCTGTATTTGGCCACAGCCCTCAGAATTCCAATTTAAACATGAATTGTTCACAGACAAGGTTGGTAGCTCCCCTACATACTTTGCTGGAATGATGTTAAGGAGAAAAGCAGTCTTGGCCGACAGCTACCTCAGCTCTGCCTGTTCCAAAGGGAGGCAAGCATAGGGCGTCCAAAACCAGGGGCAAGTCCCCTGTAGGGCCTTGAAGGCCCTCTGGGGGCGCAACCTCAGAGCTCCCTTAAGAAGAGGAATACCAGCCTGTGGCTCCCCACTGTGTTATTGTCAACTTTAGTATGTTGCGAGGAAATAGCAGCCATTAGGGTGTACCGCCTTAGCAATACGGTTAGTCACTAAGTATGACGCTCTCAGTGCACTCGCATTTGTTGATGTGGTAGCCATCAGTAATTGTTTATGTTTTTTTCTTTCAAAAAACATACAAGGGCTTGACTTTCAATGCTGGGTGCCGGCGAAGCCGTTTTGAAGGCTTCGTTACTTCATTTGCGAGCCTGTATATTATGCAGAGCGGCACATGAGAATCACCTGTAGCGACAAACACATTATTTGAAGTAGGACTCCTGATATGGTCTTTTAAATGCCTCCTCATTGGGTCTTTCCCTTTTCCAAAAAAGCTCGTTTGTTTTCCACTCATTGTTGCTTGTGGGCTTAATTTTTTTGAAGTAAAGTATCACTTGACTGAGAGACGAACGTCTTGACATGTGTCAAGAGACATAGATGCACACGGTTAGATGTATCCGGTGATTTTTTAAAATAAAGTATTTTTTTATTCAATCTTTCTGTGCGGCCCGGTACCAAATGACCCAGTGGTTGGGGACCACTGTTATACATGACCGGGGTCATACGAGGACTTTGTTGATATAAATATTTGACCTGCGCATGCGTGAGACGGAACATATTCAGTGTTAAGTAAGGATGAAATAGAAGCTATATTCTATATTGCTTCCTATAGTGGATGTGGGGTTGAGAGGGAAAATGTCAGACACTGGATCATGTTCTCCTGTGCTGCTGGATCCTTAGTAATGTTTGCAGAGTGAAAAGAACTATCATGTGCTCTGGCTGGTGCGTAGCAGCAGGGGAGCTGAACTAAAAAGCAACTTCGGGGTTTCATCGTGTCTTTGACAGACTCAGCTGGGAGATTTCTGAATATCAAAACCAGATTTTGCTAGCCACCACTGAATGGAACATAATGTTTCATAAACATGCCGACAACCATGAAGACATGGAGTGTAACCTGTTGACTATGGTAGACTCAGCACACCCCCGCTCTCCATACGTACTGGTGTCTGTGCTGTTGGTCGTCTGGATGGGTGTGAGCTCGGTCACTGAAATGGCAGCGTCTGCATTACAGAGGATGAGAAAAACCTTTAATTGTATCTGGTCAAACATATGCACACATACTTATTATATCTACACATTAAAGCTTCACATGATCCGTTGTGAGTCGGGAGCCACCGAGCACTGCGCTCACAGTTCAAATTACTTCAACTTTGACCTTGATTGCCACTGACCTTTCAAAGCACAACCAATGAGATGACAGCTGTATGAAGCGGCACAGGCTGCAGGGGAGGTAACCGTAGCAACAAAGCTAACTCGCTGTCTTCACCACAAGGCTCTTCACCCAACCTCGCTGTGAGCGAGGTCCAACTTGTTTTAAGGAACGAAATAGAAATACTAAAACTACTATGAAACACTGTGTGTGTCTGTTTTTTAGGTTTGGTTTTAGTCTGTGCTTTAAAAAGATTGTGGACACCTGATTCTCAAGATGAAGGACAGATCCAACCGTGTTTCTGTCATTTTAGTGTTTCATTGTGGTTATCAAAGTTGTAAAACAATGTAGAGATGCTGGTGTGGTATTCAGAGAGACTGTCTCTGTGTGAAAAAATGCAGGAAGTTGAAACTGGCTCAACTTTCTTTTATAAAACTGATAAACTTGCAAAATCAGGTGGGCCTCCATTAGGAGTTTTCAAACTGTACAGAAAAATTACAATTATGTAATAAAGTTGTGTGTCGAAGTTACATTCAACATTTCTCTCTGAATCCCATCCTGTGTATCTTTGAGGTCCAACACATGTGTTGAATTCCCTTCCTCATAAACCTTTGCAAAGCTGATTATTGTTTGAATATTGTATTTAACTGTTTACTTTCATGTTTACTAGTTAGCAACATTCTTATTCATTGACTGCATACTCCTAGAACTATTTAGCTCTTGCCTGGCTCTAAAAGTCTTATTTAACTTAAAGAACAGTTTGCTTCTTATATTAATACGACATTTACTTTTTTCTGACGTGTAATATGGAGTCCCTCGGTTCTTGGCCCTCTGCTCTTCTCTCTTTGTATTTCACCTCTTGGCCAAATCCTTTCTTTATTATTCACGCTGATGATTCCTTCGAAGGCAGATGATTGTTCCCTAATTATTCAGTTAGAGGCCCGCCTGTCTGCTGTGAAAGACTCATTGGTTTTGCTCGACATAGATACCAGTTTTGATCAAGTACCAGTAACTCCAGACAACTGTGTGATTTCTCAAAGTTTGACGACGCTGTAAGGGCCGGACATGGTCGAAAACACAGGCGGGCAACGAACGTGGTTCTAATCATCCGAGATCATTGTTGACATTCAAGCACCTATTCAGTGATTTTCTGAACATGGGAAGAGAGCAACATTTACGTGACACGGACTATGATGGCCACACGGATGATTTATCATTGATGACTAAGTTTAAAACATTTGTTATGTTACTTTTGCTATTAAATGCCATCATTACAAAGTACTTAATAATTAAGTTGCAGATCACAGAGTACGTCTTACTGGCACAGTTCTCCAGGTCACACGTGCGTGACTCGGTCGCTGTGCATGCGTAGGCACAGGACCGGGTGCGTTTCTGGGTGCCGTGTCCACAGGTGACGCTGCAGGGAGCCCAGTCACTCCACTCCTCGTATTCTGAAAAACACAGAGAGAAAAGATGGATGAAGGAAAGACAGCACACAGAGGACAACAGCAAAACTATGGAGTAATATATTGAGAGCGGGCTTTGAAGTTAGGCTGTGAATTCCTCAGCCAGCTGATGTTTGTGCGTTATGTAATTAAGAGAGACCGATAAGGTCCGGGTGACAACAGCCTGGGACCTCTGAGACATGCTCATCCGTGTTTAAACAGCGCTTGTAGCAGGGGAGAGAGGGGGAGAACTTCAAAAGACTCTCTTCCTACAGTGAGTGACGCTATTCATTCTCCAACATTTTATCAACAAGTGGACCTGAATGCAAACTTCCTTTTTACTTCCTTTTCTTTCTTTCTGCAATAAGGAGCTTAAAATACCATTGTTATAGTATATGCAATGCATCAATGCAATGCATCAATGCCCTGCAAAAAGAAAAAAAGAAAAGAGTAAAATGGTCGGTGATAGGCTACCAACCTGATCTTTGGGCTGCAAAAAACAAGCCAGTAAGTTTCAGACAACGTCAGAGATCTGAAACTATTCCCCTCAGACCTGTTTCCACACAGAAGGTCATTACCTGTGTGGCCATGCAATGTGACCAAATAAAGATTACACACTACTGGGGAAAGTCATAAACACACTAATGATCAGCAGGAAGTACGACCAGCTAGCATTTGTGTATCAGAGTGAAAAGTCAGTTGGAGGGTGAACACATGAAAATGTGTGTGTTTGTGTGTCAACAGACTACAAGATTCAAGTCAGACGGTTAGCACAGCCACACCTACGCACACAGTCCAAACATAAAACCCCTCTGTCAATCAGACAGAACAGAGTTTCTTGGAGTGGTACACATTAAAGATTTTGATGCAGTAATAATAGAAATTCTGTAACAGTAGAACATTGAAGGGCTCCAACTCTAGCGTGGTTTTAAAAACTGATTAGCTAGAAGTTATGTTTTCATAAATAATAATGAAGGGCATAATGCCATATTTTAGAGCAGGGATGGGTATGCGCCCTGCGCCCTCACTTTGTGCAGCCCGCGAGTCAATTTCCAATCAGTCGGAGCTCTGTGAGGGGGGTGCTGCCGAAGAGAGATGTAAGATCCCTTCTTCTGTCTTCACACTTGAGACACTAATGGGTACTACTTCTTCACATATGCAGTAGAACTCCCCAAGACACTGGACAGAGTGTTCACGACAGAGTGCTAGCCTTCTCACTCAGATGTTTCTATACAAGCACAACATTCTACAGTTGGAAAAAACGTCACTAAGAAACCTTTTCTCTCTACGGTCAGAGAGACAGGAAAGGGGGAGAGAGAGGGCAAGACATGCAACAAAGCGCCACGGTTTGGATTTGAACGTGAGAAGTAAGGACTCAGCCTTTAGTATATGGGAAGCCCACTCGACCAGCGGTTTTAGCAGTTTGTTAATGGGTCAAAGGACAGAGGGTGTCGTATGCTGTACAGTCTGCAGAGACAAATGTGTAATTGGTGATATTGGGCTCTATAAATTGTATATATACTGTATATATATATACATTGCTTGATTGTTACAGTGTGGAGGTTCTTGCTTGCACGGAGCATTTTAAAAATTCAGTTATATTCTGGCCTGTCATCAAGGTACTCAAGGAATTAACATTAATTCAGTGACAACTGATGTTGACGTTTGTCATTTTAACTGGGTGAAAGCATAGGCTAAGAAGGAGAAGTGGCAACCTGAATGGTTTCTACTCTGCTCTTTGCTAAATAATAAGGTGGGTCAAATTTGTGGATTTTGACATCCTCACTGCCTCCTCACAATTTATTGTGATAGAGATTTAAATTCCTTTAATCCCTCCTCATATTGTGTTAATCAAAGCTGTACTGTTTTGCTTTCAAAAATCATTCTTACCGTATTTATCTTTTGCATCCCAGGTCTTTGTTCCAGTGACCACCCCAGTCTCCCCCCACTCCACTCAAAACGGGCTCCTCTGGGTCATAGTTGTAGTCTTCAGATTGTTCATCCAAACTGGCTCTTTCCGGCCTGTTCTCCACCTGCTCTGGGTACTTCCAGAACAGTGGCCAGAACAGCTTCTTGTGGCTGTTGGCCCATTCTGAGGATGACACTGACCAGTTGTTGCGCTGACCCTCCTTGACCAGGTCCATCTCCAACTCTGTGTCAGTCTGTGTGTCACCTACAACCTCGATGGTCACCTGAAAGAAACACAAAATACTTACTATATTGTTTAAACTTATGCAAATTACCTAATTTTGAGTTGATGAATATTGTTAAATTTTACTACAATGTCATATAGACCTATAATTTCACGACACTCAACAACCTGCTTCAATGGACCAAGTTGATTGCAGTGACCTCAGCAGCTAGCAACATCAAGAACAATGCTTCTGTCATTTTAAGAAGTGGATAATTGCCATTAACCTACAAAATGCATTCACGCATAAGTGTCAAATAACAATGGTGACATAATAATAAATGCATACAGATAGAGAGGGATAAGAGGGGAGAGGGAGGGAAGGAGAGAGGAAGAGAAGGAGGAGAGCAGAGAGGTTGTCCCCCGGCAGTTCTAAGCCTATAGCAGCATAACTAGGGGCTGGTCCCAGGCAAGCCTGAGCCATTCCTAACTATAAGCTTTATCAAAAAGGAAAGTCTTTAGCCTGCTCTTAAATGTGGAGAGGGTGTCTGCCTCCGAACACAAACTGGAAGCTGGTTCCACAGGAGAGGAGCTAGATAGCTGAAGGCTCTTGCTCCCATTGTACTTTTAGAGTCTCTAGGAACTAAAGTAACCCTGCATTCTGGGAGCGCAATGCTCTAGCTCATAGGTCTTCAACAGGGGGTCCACGGACTGGGTACTGCAGGGGTGTCGCAAAATTGTTTGTAGATAAAGCAATTAAAACATTTTTAAAAACTCATTCCCTCCTCCGTTGTACTTCGCGAAGGGCGGCGACACACACCTACAGTCAGAGGCAGAGTGGAGGAAAGGAGAGGGGTGAACTAAAAGAAATATCTGCCACGCACCCCCCATCGCACGGACCTCTTCAAGCCTCTTCTATACAATATATACAGTAGGGGGTCCCTACACCACGCTACACCAGTTTGGGGGTCCTTGGCCCGAAAAACGTTGAAGAACCTGCTCTAGTTGGTTTATAAGGTACTATGAAATCTTTAAGATATGCTGGAGCCTGACCATTAATTGCTTTGTAATTCAGGAGAAGGATTTTGAATTGTATTCTGTATTTTACTGGGAGCCAGTGCAGATCAGCTAATACATGAGTAATATGATCCTGTTTCCTAGTTCTTGTCAATACACGTGCGCAGCATTTTGGATCATAAGCTTATTTTTGGCAACCTGATAATAATTGAGTTGCAGTAAACCAGTAAGTAACAAATGCATGGACTAGTTTTTCTGCATTGTTTTGAGATGTGCTCTATTTTGCAATGTTACGTAGATGAAAGAAGGCAAGTCCTTGGCACTTGGTTTTATGTGGGAGTTAAAAGACAACATCCTCCTGATCAAAATAATGCCAATATTCCTTTAGAGTGGAGGGCCAAATTATGCCATCCAGAGCTTACCTAGTCATTAGAAATGTATTTTGAAGGCGTTTGGGCCAAGGACTAATAACTTCAGTTTTGTCTGTATTTAACATCAAAAGGTTGCAGAACATCCAAGTTTTTATGTCCTTAAGGCATACTTGAAGTTTAGCTAATTGATTGGTTTCATCTGGTTTAATTGATAGATATAATTGGGTTTCATCCGCATAACAATGAAAGTTTATAGAGTGGTTCCTTATAATATTGCCCAAAGGAAGCATATATAAGGTGAATAAAATAGGTCCAAGTACAGAACCTCACGGGACTCCAAGACTGACTTTGGCTGTCATGGAGGATTTATCGTTAATACGTACAAACTGAGATCGTTCAGATTTATTGTTAACACGTACAAACTGAGATCGCTCAGATAAATGGGGTTTTTTAAGAAGTGGTTTTATTACAGCTACTTTAAAGGATTGTGGTATGTAGCCAGATAATATAGACAGGTTGATCATATTTAATAACAAAGTGTTAATTAAGGGTTAAACTTCTTTGAACAGTTTAGTTGGAATCGGATCTAAAAGACAGGTTGATGGCTTAGATGATGAGATTGTTGAAGTTAGTTGGTTAAGGTTGATTGGAGTAAAACAGTCTAGATATATTTCAGGAGTTACAGTTGTTACAGGTTGAAGTTAAGTCATTACCAATTGAGGTCAGGAGGAGATTAATTTTGTCTCTAATAATTATAATTTTATCATTAAAGAAGCTCATGAAGTTGTCACTGGTGAGCGATATAGGAATAGAAGGCTCAGTAGAGCTGTGGCTCTCTGTCAGCCTGGCTACAGTGCTGAAAATAAATCTGGGGTTGTTCTTATTTTCTTCTATTAATGAAGAGTAATAAGCTGCTCTAGCATTACGGAGAGGCTTCTTATACGTTTTAAGATTATCTAACCAGGGTGCCCCAGTAGCTCACCCGGTAGCGCGGGCAACCCATATACAAAGGCTGAGTCCTTTCCACACACTCTTGCAGAGTTTAGAGCTTGAAGTCGATGGTGTAGCCATTCATGTCAGCAAGCACAACAAACTTCAGTCCCCAATTTGTTGGCTTGGCCTTCATGTACTGCTTGATGCTGAGCCTGGCCTTAGTACCAACCATCCTCTGGTCAACTGCAAGGGGCTGTCTTGGGTGGTAGATGGCCTTGCAGTTCATGCAAATCATTTCCATGAGAGGTCTGACCCGGTGGAGGTGGTCATTATCCTCAGTGCCCTTTTTCTGATCATTTTCCTAATTTTTCTCTGGGTCACTCATATGAAGATTAGATCAAATGGCCATGAACCAGTCTTGGGACATGACGGTGGCAGGGAATGACACATAGAAAATGGTTTGCTTGCGGAGCTGCATCTGCCAGCCCTATCTTTCTAGATTGAGTTTGCATTTGATAATGGCCTAATGGCCTATATATTAATATACTAGACTGTTTCATATCATCATACCTCACATATTCTACAGATATAAAGACATTGGGACTATAATAATAATAATAATACATTTTATTTGGAGGCGCCTTTCAAGACACCCAAGGACACCAAATAAAATACAAGAGATAAAAAAAGAGGGACATTGGAAGGGAGATAAGACAAACAAAACCAGAGATAAGGTGGAGACACATGAAGAAAGAAAGAAAGAGAAGAGGGGGAGGACACAGGATGATGGAGACTACAGAGAGTAGGCCAATTTGAACAGGTGATGTCAAAAGGTTCCCGGTGTCCAGCAGGACCAGGGCAGCAGGCGCAGCCACGATTCCTGATCCTGACATAAACTTTATCAGTGGCAACCTGCCACATGAGACACAGAAACTCCGGGGATGATACCCCGGATGATGAGTTAGTAACATACATTTACATAAATGCATACAGATAGAGAGGGAGAAAAAGAGTGGGAGGGATCTTAGCGAGAAAAGGTAGGTTAGATATCGGCCTATAGTTGGCTAAAACCTCTGGATCAAGACTAGGCTTTTTAAGAAGTGGTTTTATTACAGCTACTTTAAAGGATTGTTGTATGTAGCCAGATAATAGAGACAGGTTGATCATATTTAATAACGAGGTGTTAATTAAGGGTAAAACTTCTTTAAACAGTTTAGTTGGAATCGGGTCTAAAAGACAGGTTGATGGCTTAGACGATGAGATTGTTGAAGTTAGTTGGTTAAGGTTGATTGGAGTAAAACAGTCTAGATATATTTCAGGAGTTACAGATGTTTTTAAAATTGGTTGAAGTTAAGTCATTACCAATTGAGGTCAGGAGGAGATTAATTTTGTATCTAATAATTATAATTTTATCGTTAAAGAAGCTCATGAAGTCGTCACTACTTAGAGATATAGGAATAGAAGGCTCTGTAGAGCTGTGGCTCTCTGTCAGCCTGGCTACAGTGCTGAAAAGAAACCTGGGGTTGTTCTATTTTCTTCTATTAAGGAAGAGTAATAAGCTGCTCTGGCATTACGGAGAGCCTTCTTATACGTTTTAAGATGATCTAACCAGACTAAATGAGATTCTTCCAATTTAGTGGAATGCCATTTACTTTCAAGATTTCTCGACTTTTGTTTTAGTTTGCGGATTTGTAAATTAAGCCATGGAGCTTTCTTTTTCTGTTTTATGATCTTCTTCTTTAGAGGAGCGACAGAGTCGAGTGTTATTCGCAGTGAGGCTGCAGCGCTATTAACAAGATGATTCATTTGGGAGGGACTAAAGTTAGCATTGGAGTCCTCCATTATATTGATATTGAGTCCTGGTAATGAATTAAGTGCTGATGGAAACACTTCCTTAAATTTAGTCACAGCACTTTCAGATAAACATTGAGCGTAGTATATTTTGCCTACTGGCTTGTAGTCCAGTAACAACTTCAAAAGTTATAAAAAATGGTCTGATAAAGAGGATTATGTGGACACACTGATAAACTTTCAATTTCAACACCATATCCCAGAACAAGGTCCAGAGTGTGGTTTAAACAGTGAGTTGGTTCATGTACATTTTGACTGAACCCAATTGAATTTAATATTGAGATAAATGCATTATTAAGGCTATCACTATCAACATCCACATGAATATTAAAGTCACCTACAATAATTACTTTATCTGTTTTAAGGGACTAAACTTGATAAAAATTCTGAGAATTCAGATAAAAATTCAGAATACGGACCAGGAGGGGCGATACACACTAATAAATAAAACTGGCTTTATTGTTTTCCATGTTGGGTTTGAGAGCGTAAGAACAAGGCTTTCAAAAGAGTTATAGTTTAGTTTAGGCTTAGGATTGATCAAGAGGTTTGAGTCAAATATGGCCGCAACTCCACCTCCTCAGCCAGTACCCTCGAGGAATGTGAGTATTAATATGACCACGTGGAGTGGATTCATTTAGACTGACATATTCTTCATGTCTCAGCCAGGTTTCAGTGAGACAAAATAAATCAATCTTATTATCGGATATTAAATTATTTACCAATCCAGCTTTCGTTGATAAAGATCTGATGTTTAAGAGCCCACATTTAATTTTTCGATTTAGGTTGCACTTTTGCAGCGGTGGTGTTTATTTAATTAGGTTTTCATGTATAACTCCTCTTCTGTAGATTTGATTAATTTCAGTGGTCGTGGGGCAGACACAGTCACTATGGGGATTTGAGTGGGTGACTGCTCAGAAAGAAGCACAGAGACGTGTGTAAGACTTCAACTACTTTTTTCCTGGTCTCAACTCTGGGTTGTCATGGATTAGGTCCACTAATAAATATTGTAATATTATTGGATATGAGATCTGCTCCAGCCAAAGTAGGATGGATGCCGTCACTCCTAATCAGACCAGGTTTTCCCCAGAAAGTCCACCAATTGTCTACGAAGCCCACATCATTATCTGGACACCACCATGAGAGCCAGCGACGGAATGATGACATGCGGCTAACATGTCATCATTCAAAAGATTTGGCAGAGGACCAGAGAAAACTACGGAGTCCGACATTGTTTTGGCAAATGTACACACCGCCTCCACATTTACTTTAGTACACTCCGATTGACGCAATCGCCGCCGACGTGAATAAGAATCTTACTGTATTTACGTTTAGCCTTAGCCAGCCAGTTTCCTCACTCATCTACTCTTCTACTCCTCTACTCCTCTACTCTTCTTCTCCTTTACTCCTCTTCTCCTCTACTCTTATTCTCCTTTACTCCTCTTCTCATCTATTCCTTTACTCCTCTCCTCCTCCTTGATCGAATCAATTACGGTAGATTGTTGATCAGTTGCCTAAACCCATTTGTTGAATCAACCACTCTTTTAGCAAAACCCTAACAAGTTCAAGTAGTTAGACACTATTTGAAAAATCTAAACAACATTCTCCTTTGCTATAAAACACAATTCCCACTGTGATGCACATGTGTTGCAAATGCTAAACAAGGCAAGCAAAAGTGTGAACACAACTACAACACAGTTGTCATCGTTTAAACACCAACGACTCAAAACTGTTGTTCACACTTGTTTTCTAATAATTGTGATCAACAAATTCAAAAACACTATATAAGCAAGTTCAGAGTGCACATGTGAATACTGACCATGGATGAAAACATTTTTGAGAGGCAGAGGAGAAAGAGGGTGGAAGAAGAGGAAGAGGGAAGAGAAGGAAGAGTACGAGTAAGAGGTGATGGGCCAATAAGAAGATATCAGACAGAGGAAGAACCAGAACCAGCATTTCAGATGCAATTCGGCAACAGTCATAGACCATGTTCTTGTTCATGGCTTGACAATGAGGGAAGCAGGTGAAATTTGAATAGGTTCTCTGCGGCCACCATCATAAGGGCATTCAGAGAAGAAAACAGGTAGAGTTAGAGATTGATTGAATTTGATTCTATGGAAAGGCCATATGAATACATTTTTGTAGATGAAGCAGGGTTCAATCTGACGAAGAGGAGAAGAAGAGGCAGGAACATAATTGTCCAATGGGCCATTGTGGAAGTCCCTGTCAGCGTGTTGGCAATGTCACCCTTTGTGCGGCCATAAGTAATTGGGGGGTAATCCACCATCATGCAACCACTGGGGCCTTACAACACCGACCATCTTCTCACATATCCGAGTGGTCTTCAGGATTTTCTGATTAATCGTGAGCAGCAGGTTCCTCATCAGGCCGGGCATCCTATTTATGTTGTTGTTTGGGACAATGTCAGCTTTCACCGTGGAGTCCGTGAATGGTTCAACATCAACCAGCGCTTCATAAATGTTTACCTTCCACCATACAGCCCATTCCTCAACCCAATAGAGGAGTTATTTTCTGCGTGGAGCTGGAGGGTCTGTGACCGGAACCCCTGTACCAGGGTAAACCTCCTACAGGCAATGGAATGGACTGTGGTGACATAGGCGTGGATGCTTGTCAAGCCTGGATCCGCCATGCCAGAGGGTTTTTCCCCCGTTGCTTAGCAAGAGAAAATATTGCGTGTGATGTAGATGAAGTCCTCTGGCCGGACCCAGCACAAAGGTGTGATGCTGCTGAGGCAGAATGAATCGTAGGTTGACGTTTTTTGCAGTTGGTTTTGTAATGTGCTTTTCATTTACCTGTAATGTGCTTTTCATTTACGTATGAAGTTTTCTTTGTTATTTGTATAAGTTGGGATAATTGTACTTTTGCAAAAATGTCATTTACAATAAAACTAAATCAAAACTACATGCACTGGCTGCAGTGTTTTAATGTGTTTAATGTAGTGTCTAATGAATGTGCTGTAGGTTTTTTCTATTTTGAAGAAAAGTGCATGATCTGAAAGCATTGTTTGATTTTTGCCAGAAGAGTCTGTGGTTTTGTGAATGTAGCTTGAGTTTCTGTTTAGTGTTTAAAGTTTTGAGAAAATGGATGAAGGTTTCAAGAAATGTGTTTTAGCAATTGTAAAAACTGTAAACTAGAAAAGCGATATTTAATAAGGATCTTGCATTTTTGATATTCGCATCAAGCCATGTAAGCTATGGAAAGAGTATATCCGCATCCTGCCTAGTGACCAATGGGGTACAATAAGGTGGACGACCTGTTCTCTTACACCAGGGGTGTCAAACTCATTTTAGTTCAGGGGCCACATACAGCCCAATTTGATATCAAGTGGGCCGGACTAGTAAAATCATATCATAATAACCTATAAGTAACAAGATCTCAAAATGTTTCCCTTTGTTTTAGTGCAAAAAAGTACAAGTTCATTCTGAAAATGTTCACATTTAATGAACTATCTTTTTACAAAACATTATGAACAACCTAAAAGTGCAATTTCAACAATAGTATGCCTCAGTTTATCATTTAGTTGCATTACAACTCACAGATCACAGTGTATCAGGCACAAACCATTTAGTCACAGGTATCTGGAACAATATAGTATTTTACTTTATGATCAAACAACTTGTCAAGATATATAAATAATTTGAAAATTACATGCATTTCCACATCTGTGTAGTAATCATGACACACTACACAATACAAATTAAAGTTGCAACTATTAAGGAAGAAGGTTAAGTTATCCCCTGCCTTGTAAATGTATATAATGTATACATAAGGTTGTGTCTCTTTGTACTGCAGCTGCTGACTGACATTATATTTCACACTGTTCAATGTCTTTAAATATTTCCACAGTAAGTATTCATTTTCACAGAAATATCTAACGTGCAAAAGTGTCTGAAGCAGCATTTTACATTAAGTAGGCTTACTCACTGTTTAGTTTGCTCCTGAAACTTGGCATCTTTTAGCATCACAAGTATATAGTAATATCAGGCATCAAATCCTGAGTAGCAGCCAATTTCAGGATGTCATTTAAGTGCTTGTTTGTGAGCCTAGAGCGCAGCTTTGTTTTATTGATGCTCATTACAGAGAAAAGTTGTTCACAAAGGTAGGTAGTCCCAAACATGCACAAAACCTTTGCAGCGAGGGCTGTCAATTTGGGGTACCCCGGCAAGAGATGCTGATAAAAGGTGTCCAAGCCCGCCGAGGCAAATTTGTCCTTCAAATCTGAATCACACTGCAAGTTGATTACTTCAAGTTGGATGTCGACGGGCAGATCAGAAGCCTTGACCGTGAACGGCCAGCGAAACACTGCAGTATGGCTTTGATGCTAATGCCATTTCGCTAGCAATAAGGTAGCTAGCTTTCACTGCTGCATCACCGATATCTCGGCTATGGGTAGCAACAGACTGCTGTTTCTTCAGACCCGCTAACAATTCATTTATCTCCTTGCAAGCTGTTGTATTTTTCGCCATGAGTCTCATAGTGATCTCAAGCACACATCTTTCTCACTCACTTCTGTGAATAAATAGGAAATGGTCAATTTTTTTTGGAAAACTCTACACTCCGTGTCCACTTTTCTCCTTTTTGATAAAGACATTTTGGGTAATGAGGCTGCGAGTGTAATGTTGACAGAACCCACCAGCTCCAGCATGAACAGTTTGCTTGCTTGGCAGTGTTGTGTGCGACCCCCAGTGGACACATTTGAAATAGCAGTTACTTGTATTGAAGATTTGAAGTTAATGTCTTCGCTGTAATTTTTACACTTTGCAAAATCATCCCGCGGGCCAAATTGGACCCTCTGACGGGCCGGTTCCGTATGTTTCACACCCCTGTCTTATGGACAGTGTTTGTAAAATGTTAAAACAAGTATAAGACTGGATGTACGGTAAGGATAGTTGTTCACCACCTGATGAACGGCAGGGACGTGCGGTCAGGGGAGGCAGAGCCCCCGTCATCATGAAAAGTAAAAAAACTAATAACAATAAAATAAATATAAATATATATTTGTCCACTGGTCTGTGCTATAACCGCATTTTCTGTATGATTCCAATAATTTTGATAATTTTTATATTCAAAATCCCTGAATTTGCGTATTCTCTGTTCTGATACAGGAGAAATGTGAGCTGAGGCAGCGACGAGCTGAGCCTCCCCTCGGATTGCGCAATCCTTTGCAAACTAGGTTGAGCGCATGCATTTGGCGCATGCCTGTTGCTATCTCTCTGTATGTCACCAATGTAATGTTTACATACACTTGTATTATGCTTCCTGACTTTCCAGAGTCCAGTTAATGTATGTAATGTATGTGTGTAACATATTTAGTCTTGCTGATGTGACATAAAACCACAGTGAAAAAAACCAGGTGAGGCAGACAGTAGGGCGCACGTGAGCCCACAGATTCGTGTTGCTGCTGTTCTTTTACGCAGAAATGGAAGCACCAACAAGCTACTGCTAGCTAACATCAGAGTCAGGTGCACTGTAACACCGTTTAGTTTAGTTTCTTTCTCCGACTGACGGCCAAAAATGGAAGATTTTACAAGTAAAGGTAAGACCACAATTTTATTGAAAATGTGATCTGACTAAGAGAAAACAATCCAATATTTAAATAAAAAAATAAATTTTGACCTAAAATAAAATATATTTTTGTTAATAGTGCAGTCTGTATTAAATTTAAACAAAGCATCAGACTAAAAACGCTATGGAGGGTGCAGACCAAATACCTCTCTGAGCCACTATAAATGTAACGTTCAAATATGTTACTTACCTATGTGTGTATAAAGAATGCTGATATGAGATATGAAAAATAACCAGTACTCATGCAGCCAGGAAGTTGGGTTCATATATTTGTAAATCTGACTCAGTGCCTCCCCAGCCATGAACCTCACCACACGTCACTGATGTACGGTGACGATCGTTGTTCACCACCTGTGTGCTGATCACTCTGTCACAGTCTTGCACTTTGGTTTCCTGTTTTATTTTGAAGTTTCACTCCCCCTTGTGTCATGTCTTGTTTTAATTCCTGTCATTGTGCTGTTCTCCCCAGCTGTGTCTCGTTCCCCTCATTAGTTTCTGTGTATATATCCCTGTCTGTCTCAGTGTTCTTTGCGGGATCATTGTTCATGTTATGTGTCTGTTATCTGACCGCTCGTGTCCTGCTCAGCCTGTTTGTGTCCTACTCCGTGCCTACTCCGTGGCTACACCGTGGCTACCCTGTGGCTAGTGATGGGCTAATGAAGCTTTTGTGAAGCACTGAACCACTTCAGCCAATTATTTTCGAAAATGGGTTCATTACTCGAAGCTTCAGGTACAGTGACCTCCACTGGCGAAGTGCAGGGCTGCAGTGGATTTAAAGTATCTTTGCCTTGAAAATTCTTTGACGCAGACCAACTAGAGCATTGCGCTCCCAGACTGCAGGGTTACGTGTAGTTCCTAGAGTCTCTAAGAGTACAATGGGAGCCAGAGCCTTCAACTATCAAGCTCCTCTCCAGTGGAACCAGCTTCCAGTTTGCGTGGGAGGCAGACACCCTCTCCATATTTAAGAGTAGGCTAAAGACTTTCCTTTTTGATAAAGCTTATAGTTATGGCTGGCTCAGGTTTGCCTTGAATCAGCCCCCTGCTCTCCTTCTCTTCCTCTCTCATCCCTTCCCTCTCTCTTCTCCCTCTCTATCTGTATGCATTTACAGGACTGTCTCAGAAAATTAGAATATTGTGATAAAGTTCTTTATTTTCTGTAATGCAATTAAAAAAACAAAAATGTCATGCATTCTGGATTCATTACAAATCAACTGAAATATTGCAAGCCTTTTATTATTTTAATATTGCTGATTATGGCTTACAGCTTAAGAAAACTCAAAAATCCTATCTCAAAAAATTAGAATAGTTCCTCAGACCAAGTAAAAAAAAAGGATTATAACAGCAAAACAAAATCAAACATTTGAAAATGTCCATTAATGCACTCAGTACTTGGTTGGGAATCCTTTTGCACGGATTACTGCATCAATGCGGCGTGGCATGGAGGCAATCAGCCTGTGGCATTGCTGAGGTGTTATGGATGCCCAGGATGCTTCAATAGCGGCCTTTAGCTTTTGGGTCTGGTGTCTTTCAGCTTCTTCTTCACAATACCCCACATATTCTCTATGGGGTTCAGGTCAGGGGAATTGGCAGGCCAATCGAGGACAGTAATGCCATGGTCAGTACACCAGTTACTGGTGGTTTTGGCACTGTGGGCAGGTGCCAGATCATGCTGGAAAATGAATTCCTCATCTCCATAGAGCTTTTCAGCAGACGGAAGCATGTAGTGCTCTAAAATCTCTTGGTACACAGCTGCATTTACTCTGGGCTTGATGAAACACAGTGGACCAACACCAGCAGCTGACATGGCTCCCCAAACCATCGCTGACTGTGGGAACTTCACACTGGATTTCAAGCAACTTGGATTTTGCTCCTCTCCAGCCTTTCTCCAGACTCTGGCGCCTTGACTTCCAAATGAAATACAAAACTTGCTTTCGTCTGAAAAGAGGACTTTGGACCACTCTGCAACTGTCCAGTGCTTCTTTTCCATAGCCCAAGTCAGACGCTTCTTCCGTTGTCTTGAGTTCAGAAGTGGCTTGACCATGGGAATACGGCTATTGTAGCCCATTTCCCGGACACGTCTGTGAACAGTGGCTTTTGATACCTGGACTCCAGCTTCAGTCCACTGTCTTTGAAGCTCCCCCAAATTCTGGAAGCGACTCTTCTTCACAATGCTGTTAAGGCTGCGGTCATCTCTCTTGGTTGTGCAGCGTTTCCTGCCACATTTCCCCCTTCCAACAGACTTTTTGTGGATGTGCTTTGAAACTGCACTCTGTGCACAGCTTGCTCTTTGAGAAATTTCTTTTTGTGTCTTACCCTCCTGATGGAGGGTGTCAATGATGGTCCTCTGGACAGCAGTCAGATCAGCAGTCTTCCCCATACTTGTGATTTAGTTTACTGAACCAAGCTGAGTGTTTTTCAAGGCTCAGGAAACCCTTGCAGGTGTTTCGAGTTAATTAGACGATTCAAGTGATTCGTTGAACACCCTACTAGTATACTTTTTCATGATATTCTAATATTTAGAGATAGGATTTTTGAGTTTTCTTAAGCTGTAAGCCATAATCAGCAATATTAAAATAATAAAAGGCTTGCAATATTTCAGTTGATTTGTAATGAATCCAGAATGCATGACATTTTTGTTTTTTTAATTGCATTACAGAAAATAAAGAACTTTATCACAATATTCTAATTTTCTGAGACAGTCCTGTATGTAAATGTATGTTACTAACTCATCATCCGGGGTATCATCCCCGGAGTTTCTGTCTCTCTCATGTGGCAGGTTGCCACTGATAAAGTTTACGTCAGGATCAGGAATCGTGGCTACGCCTGCTGCCCTGGTCCTGCTGGACACTGAGAAGCCTTTTTGACATTTTCCTGGATTCATCCATACTTTCTCTTTTTCAACACAACATAATTTCTGTCAAATGTTGTATTTGTACTATGTTGTTTATCCTGTACACACGACATCTATTGCATGTCTGTCCGTCCTGGGAGAGGGATCCCTTCTCAATTATGGGGTTTCTTTTAGGAAGTTTTTCCTTGTGCAATGCGAGGGTCTAAGGACAGAGGGTGTCGTAACTTGTACAGTCTGTAAAGCACACTGAGACAAATGTATAATTTGTGATATTGGGCTATATAAATACATTTGATTTGATTTGACATCTAATGGCCCTATCACACATATCCATATGACAGAAACATATGCCGGCGCATACGAAATATCGGCAATAGGTTGATATAAATTAAGGGTTAGTTGTGATCGTTTCAAGGACGCAGATGATACGCCGAACACGCCAGACATACACAGTTCCGTATGGCAGAAACATATACCGGCGTATAGCTCAAAATGTGTCCAACTTTTCCACAGCGGTGTTGTAGCTGACATATACATAACGAATACATAACAAATTATTATACGTATGTCAAACATTGATAGCTTATGACGTACCTATTTAAAACGTATCAGAGTGTTTGGCCAACGGAGCTGGAAAAGTGCCATTTGGTTCACGTCATTCTGATGCTGGAGAACGGCTAAAATGCTGAACACTAGCTGTACTGTAGAAACACGTTTAATAAGTTACTCCGTTGTCAGGCATAATCTTAACAAAGGGTAGGAATAGGGTATCCACTCGTTATCAATAAATTGGCTATAGGATTTACCGTCAGCCGACGTAGCCTATATCTAACGTACCTCTTACGTAGTCACGTAGGTATTCACGTACTATATTTATGTAGGTAAGTATTCACCTACTGTATTTATGTAGGTAAATATTCACCTACGTATTCCGTATTCACGTACGTCACGTAACATCTGCATATCTTATAAAGCACACGTCGGGTATGTCCGGTAATTTTGAACATGCTCAAAACATCAGCGTTCAACAAGGCACCCCAAAGTAACACAGTGAGCTCTTAATGAATACTACTTATACCTTCCCTTATATCAATGTAAACCAGCGTGTTGCCGATATTTTGTGTGCGGATATGTGTGACAGGGCCTTAAGACTGAATATCATGTTCTATTTAAAATTAAATTAATCTATAAAAATAAAGATTGATGATTGATATATGTTATTGGGAAGAGAGTGCTGGGAAACAAATTGGGCTTTTTATTCCTTAAATCAGGGGTCTTCAACAGGGGGTCCGCGGAGGTACTGCAGGGGGGTCGCAAAATTGTTTGTAGATAAAGCAATTATCTATACCTCTCCAGGAACCATCACCTAACCGTGGTGGAGAGGTTTGTGTCCCTATTAACCTGAGAGCTGTGTTGTCTGGAGCCTTGTGCTCCTGGTAGGGTCTCCCAAGGCAAATTGGTCTCAGGTGAGGGGCCAGACTAAGAATAGTTCAAAACGACCTCATGAAAAAAAGAAGGAGAGACCCTGCCCGGAGAAAGCCCGGGGCCCCGTCTGGAGCCAGGCGCCTGGTGGCCGGGTTTGCCAAGGAGCCCGGTCGGGCACAGCCCGAAGAAGCTACGTGGTGCCTCCCATCCATCCATCCATCCATCTTGTGAGCCCACCACTCACAGGAAGAACTGCTGGGGTCGGGCGCACTGTCACACGGGTGGCAGTGATGGTCAGGGACCTCGACGGACCAGACCCGGGCAGCAGAGGCTGGCTCTGGAGACGTGGAACGTCACCTCTCTGTAGGGGAAGGAGCCGGAACTAGTGCAGGAGGTGAAGTGCTACCAGTTGGATCTGGTGGTCTTTGCTCTGGAACCGTAGTGCTGGATAGTGGTTGGACTCTATTCTTCTCCGGAGTTGCCCAAGGTGTGAGGCGTCGGACGAGTGTGGGGATACTCACAAGCCCCCGGCTGAGCGTCGCTACGTTGGAGTTAACCCCGTTGGGCGAGAGGGTCACCTCCCTACGCCTTCGGGTTATGGGGGGGGAAAACTCTGACTGTTGTTTTTGCCTATGCCCCACACCGCAGTTCGGAGTATTCGGCCTTCTTGGAGACCCTGAATGGAGCCCTACAGGGGACTCCGTAGTCTTGCTGAGAGACTTTAACGTGCACGTGGGAAACGATGGAGACACCTGGAGAGGAACGGCCTCCCTGATCTAAACCCGAACGGTCGTTTGTTGTTGGACTTCTGTGCTAGTCATGGAATGGTCATAACAAACACCATGTTCGAACATAAGGATGCTTGTAAGTGTACGTGGTACCAGAGCACCTTAGGCCAAAGGTCAATGATCGATTTTGTGATCGTATCATCTGATCTGAGGCCGCATGTTTTGGACACTCAGTTGGTCCCAGGACAGTTTAATTTCTCACACATTTAGATACTTCATCGCATTTTCACGTGGTTGTGCCATGCATTGATTTAATTACCAAAACCGGCCAGTTATGATCGACATATGATATTTTCTCGCGGGCCGGTTATAATTGCCTTGAGTTTGACACCCGTGCAGTAAACGTGGTCATAAATGAGATAAATAACATAAGCGTTTAGTTTATTTAATAAAATAGCACCTGTTCAATGAAACACTGATAGCGCTTTTATTACTCGGAGACGTGTTATACTTAAAAATGCACTTAAAAATGTACGCATAAAGTTGCATTCAATTTTATTAAATGTATGGCTCTCAAGGAAATACATTTAAAAATATTTGGCTTTTATGGCTCTCCCAGCCAAAAAGGTTCCCGACACCTGCAGTCCCTTTACCACGTTACACCAGTTTGGGGGTTCTTGGCCCGAAAAACGTTGAAGATCCCTGCCTTAAATGATAGTACAGTTTAAGATTGGATAGAGAGAAGGGGAATGACATGCAGCAAATGGCCACAGGTCAGATACGAACCCCAGGCCACTAGGCCAAGCCTTAGATTGAGGGATGCCTGCTCTACGAGCTGCGCCACAGGGGCAGGGTATGAGAATGTGCGATGTAGATTTATTTTCTTTACTTTACTTTTTTCGCTAGTTGGCTGGCTGCATAATGATCCAATACAAACGCAACAACTCAACAGCAACAACGCATACTACGACAACAACCCACAAATTTGCGGTTATAAAGTGTTGAGGCACTCAAATTCAAAACTGTCTCAACCTGTCAGAATCGAAACAAGGCAGTGCCAGCGAATCACCTGATTGGACCAAGAAAAAATGCGCTGGACTAAAAAAAGAAGACTATGTGTTACGTGTGGTGAGCAAAGAAAGATATTTTGATCATATTCTCAGGGATGATCTATCTGGAGATGATGATGTTCAATTAATCAACACATACATTTGTACATACATTTGAGGAAATGTATGTGTTGATTAACTGATTCAACATGTTGAACATGAACCTACACAATGTGATCTCTGTCCTCCTGTTGTGTTTTTTTTAATTATTTTATACTGATATGGACCTGTGAGTCTGAAATAAAGTTACATTGAACTACAAGACAGAGATATTTAAGTCACACAAAAGTCCAGTTTTTATTTTATTAATATCCATTTTAATAAAAATGGAGTCTGCTCATACATGGTACATCCATTTCAGCAATAAAGTCAGTCCATACATCCCCAACAAATACATTTGACCTGGGATTGGAAGCTGGATTCTCTGGCTTCATAGTGTTCTCCAGACTTATCACGTGAAGGACATGGACAGTACTGTGTTTTGTGTGGACATTAAAAATGGCACTGTTCAAATGGAATACAGAATTATTTCTTAAGAAAATTCAATGAAAACCGATGACATAGTGGTTATTGTCTTTGGGTAAATTACTAAACAAATGTACAGTTAGCATGCTTAAAGAAACCTTTGCATTTTCACAAAAGACAAACCTGTGGAACAGCCAGCTGAGCGTGATACAGCTTGCTGCAGGACTGTGGTAGTACTGGTACCACGCCCCCAGGTGGCACTGTTGTCTCACCCTAAGAGACACTTTTGCCCAGTTTCAAATTTGGGTAGTTGGACTTATTGAAGACAGAACAACTAGATGTGTTTGCCTTTGGACAAAATAAGTAGCACATGTTTTTAGAGATTTTTGGTATGAATAGTTTTAGTGCATTGTCTGTGTCACTCTGTCAACCAGATAGTCCACTGATAGATTATTCACAGAAAGGAAAAGGACATGAAACCTGCTTAAAATAAATCTCACAGCCAGTGCTGAAACAGACGTACAGCTGCCATCGAGTACAATGTTAGTTCTTCTTCAGGAGCTAAGAAAAACAGTTTAGCCTGTGCTCTTAGAAAGGGTTTAACGTCTTTTAAACCACTGAACCCTCTGATCCTTTAATTTAAGTGGATTCAAGAGTTTTACTTCATGTGACATGTGTCCGTGGCTTGTGGTGTCCAAACCGCTGCCGCTGTTTGCTGCTTATCCTGTGTCCCTGAAAGGCCTCGTCAGCAGGACATGATCCAGATTCACTTGTGATATCTGTCGTAGCCCGGAAAATGCTTCACTCGTTCCTCTTTATTTTTATTATTTTCATTTCTGATAACATTTTTATAACCAGATATACAGTATGCAGAAAACTCTAATTAGAGGAATGACACGAGTGACTCTAATTTCCAACATGTATTTCTTAGCATTGTTTCCTCCATCTGAAAAACCTTTATTTAATTTAAATAGAATTTGTCTGACACTTTAAATGTCTGTTTACTACATCAGGGGTCCCCAACCACCGGGCCACAGATCATTTGATACTGGGCCGCACAGAAATAATAAAACGTTTTTTTGTGTTGGTATTATTTATTGTAAACATTTTATATACATTAGTCTGCAGGGTATGTTATTTTGAAAAAATAAATAAAGTGCATAATATAAAATGGAATAAATACATTTATATTATATATAATAATTCAATTATATGTTTTGCACTTTATTGTGTGTTTTGTTATGCCTGCCCCCCCAGTCTGTAGAAATATTGTCTTGCATGAAACTGTTCCGTGGTGCAAAAAGGTTGGAAACCGCTGCTCTAAATGACACATGCATTACAAAAATTATACTGAATATCTCCTTAAGAAATCAGGCATTAATAATGCCACAGTGCTAAAAATGTATCAGCAGTATATAGGTAGATACTCGGTTTTTGCAACTTTTCAAAATAAATTCATGGCAATAAAATTAAATACAATTCAATTCAAAATACCATGTTTAAAGACAAACTAGATTGGATAACCCGTAAAACGCTTGTTTACAGCAATATAAGCATTAGTGAGTATAAAAAATTATAAATACTATTCCTGCCAGGAACAACCACAGAGCCGAGACACCGGCAGAAGGATGGAGTCAGATTCTAGTGGCAGATTAGTTTACCCTCGGCCTCTCACACATATTTTCACTATGGTGTTTTCCATTCACAGGTTCCTCCACACGGACGGACTCTTCTATTAATAGGCGGAGAGGTGACAGACACCATCGTGTCATTGAGCAGACTTGGAGCCCCTTCGTCTCTTTCGTCTCCTTCGTCTCCTTCGTCTCCTGTTCCCCCCACCGTCTTCTCACAGCTTTATGTCTCTGCCAACATCCAGCCTGGATCTCCAACACACACCAGATCCACGGAGGCACTAATGTAAATGAATCAAGATCTCTAATGTATTTAATACAAGATCTTCAGGGCCATTGTGGTAACTCTTCAAACATGATCCCCTCCTTCAGATGGGCTTTACTAAAATTGGAGTCACAATTTCCTGTGTGAAGGCCGCATGATGCTCAACACCAGCTACGGTTACTCTACCCAAACAACTTATACCCCTCTAACAGTTCCTCTGAGTGGTGCAAACATTGGTATTATTTTAAACCATCTATGTAACAGGGGAAGGAAAATGACCACAGTGAGAAATCACCTTCCTATCCAACTCGAGAAGTATTTTTAGGATGGAATTGCCGGATGTAGAAAAGCATTTTGTAAAGTGAACCCTTTTTCCTCATCCCCTCTCAGCTTGTTTGGAAATGAAGTTGGATATTCTTTCTTTGCCAGGGTCAGGATCGACAATGTGCAACTCTCAGTCCAAGTTTTGTCCTCAAATTCACTCCATGCTTTTATTTTGGTGAGTCAATCGTATATGTTGTCATGCAAGTGATCAAATAAAGATGAAGGCCCTCAAGTGATTTGTGGCAGTTTGTCACCTCATGACCTGCACAAACTAACACTTCTCCTCTATGTCCTTCTTATGATGCCTTAATAGACCTCAGATGGCAAACGTTTTTTATCTGTAGATCCCTCAGCCAGCTTCTCAGTTCTCAGCATTGCAAAGCCTTGTATCTCTATTCATCCAGGCACATTGTATTCCATCAACCCTTGACTGCTGTAAAAGCTGGACAAACACAGGACCTCAAAGCAAAGATAATGCAGATAAACAGCACAGGCACACTGTGTGTGTGTGTGTGTCCCAGTGTGTGTGTGTGTGTGTTCCAGTGTGTGCGTGTCCCAGTACAGATCTATCAGACAAAGTGATCAACATTTTGGCTGTTTTGGATCATACCTTCAAGACAAAAGACACAAAGAAGTTACAGTTAGAATAATAATAATAATAATAATAATAATACTGCTAACGATATAAACTGCTGTCCTGTCACTTTTGTCTGAGTGGCTGTTTCTCCACAGCCAGAAAGGCCAGTGTGTGTGAGCAGAGTGAATGTGTGGGATTACTGATAACCTCTTGAGAAAACAAGGTTTTATGAAGTAAATAGTCCGTTAGACAAAAAGCTAACCTTTAGTGGACATGCAAAACTCAGTTCTGTCGACTGATCACCATCTGGTGGTGAGTTGGAACAAGGGGTGGGGGAAGACTCTGGACAGACCTGGTAAACCCAAACGGGTAGTGCGGCTGAACTGGGAACGTCTGGAGGAAGCCCCTGTCCTGGGGATCTTTAACTCACACCTCCGGCGGAGCTTTTCAGCCATCCCTGTGGAGGTTGGGGGCATTGAACCTGAGTGGGCGATGTTCAAAACCTCTATTGCTGAAGCTGCGGTGATGAGCTGTGGTCTCAAGGTCTTAGGTGCCTCAAGGGGCAGTAACCCTCGAACACCGTGGTGGACCCCGGTGGTCAGGGAAGCCGTCCAACTGAAGAAGGAGTCCTTCCGGGTTATGTTATCCGGGAGGACTCCGGAAACAGTTGCAGGGTATCGAAGGACTAGAAGGGCGGCAGCTTCTGCCGTGTCAGAGGCAAAGCAGCGGGTGTGGGAGAAGTTCGGAGAAGCTATGGAGAAGGACTTTCGGTCGGCACTAAGGTGCTTCTGGAAAACCATCCGGCACCTCAGGAGGGGGAAGCGAGGAACCATCCAAGCTGTGTACAGCAAGGGTGGGACCCTGCTGACTTCAACTGAGAAGGTTATCGGCCGCTGGAAGGAGCACTTTGAGGAACTCCTGAATCCGACTAACACGCCCTCTATGGTTGAAGCAGAGCTGGAAGCTGATGGGGGATCATCGTCAATTTCCCTGATGGAAGTCACTGAGGTAGTCAAACAACTCCACAGTGGCAAAGCCGCAGGGGTTGATGAGATCCGTCCAGAAATGCTGAAGGCTTTGGGTGTTGAGGGGCTGTCTTGGTTGACACGCCTCGTCAACATTGCGTGGAAGTCTGGGACAGTGCCTAGGGGTTGGCAGACCGGGGTGGTGGTTCCCTTATTTAAAAAGGGGGACCAGAGAGTGTGTGCCAACTGCAGGGGTATCACACTTCTCAGCCTCCCTGGTAAAGTCTACTCCAGGGTACTGGAAAGGAGGGTTCGGCCGGTAGTCGAACCTCTGATTGAAGAGGAACAATGTGGATTCCGTCCTGGTCGTGGAACAACAGACCAACTCTTTACTCTTGCAAGGATCCTGGAGGGGGCCTGGGAATACGCCCATCCGGTCTACATGTGTTTTGTGGATCTGGAGAAGGCGTATGACCGGGTCCCCCGGGTGATACTGTGGGAGGTTCTGCGGGAGTATGGGGTGAGGGGGTCACTTTTGAGGGCCACTTTTGCCCACTTTTAAGGGCTCTCAATATACCGGTCGATCTTCGTTTCTACCCTCACCTATGGTTATGAAGGCTGGGTCATGACCGAAAGAACGAGATCACGGGTACAAGTGGCCGAAATACAATTATGAAAACAAGAACAAGAACAAGAACAACATTTGTAAAAATAAAACCATGGTTGTCACATTTCTAAAGCTTGAGCAGTTCATTGGCTACACGATACGCAAGTCAACTGGAGACTGGGCTGCTGCTGGCTCCGTCTGTAAACAAAAAAAGAGGGCTGGCACTTCCTTATCAAGTTGACACTCATTGGCTCTTGATGGCTGTAGATAACGCATGGAAGCTTCGATTGGCTCACATTAAGTGTCAATCGAAAGGTCAGAGTTCTACATCCCGTTAGCAAATATAACTAAACTAGCGCTAATAGCTTGATTCATGCCGTTTTTAGCGAGTATCATCGTGAAAATAAACACATCGATCAGCTGATTTCAAAGATTGCAACAGCTGTTCATGGGCTTTTAGCATTTATTTTTGTGTGACGATGTTCAAGATGGATATATCTTTTACTGGAAACAATCTATTGGACCTCTGCAATGACACAGGAAGTGTTTATTTTTATTTTTATTATCACTGATTACAGGATTATGATGAGACTTCATAGGTGAGTTGGCTCAAAGTTATGGGTTTGATTGTGAGTTTGCTTGCTTGTGTGAGATGCCTACTGTACTTACGCTGATGACACACAGCTATATATAAAAACCAACCCGATGCCACATGACACTGTCGACATCTTCATCATCATCATCATCATCATCATTATCAAACACCTGCCTTGAGGAGATAAAGGCTTGGATGACAATTTCCTTCAATTAATAGCTCAAAAACAGAGGCTATTTTAGTTGGCACACCACACCAGGTCCAGTCTTTCCCCATAACCCACATCACCTTTTCTGGTCAAAACATACCCCTATCACAATCAGTCACCAACCTAGGTGTAAGATTTGACCCTCATCTGACCTTTGACATCCACATCAAACATCTGTGCAAGACCTCCTTCTACCACCTCAGGAACATTGCAAAACTCCGCCCCACACTCTCCCTGTCAGATACTGAACAACTCGTCCACGCCTTTGTCTCCTCAAGGTTGGACTACTGCAACGCTCTCCTCATTGGGATTCCAAGCGGGAGCCTTCAAAAGCTCCAATATATCCAGAACAGCGCCGCTAGGATCCTGATAAGGGTGCGGAAATATAACCACATCACACCCATTCTCCACTCCCTCCACTGGCTTCCTGTCACATTCAGGATTGAGTACAAACTCCCTACTCACCCATCAGTGCATACATGGAAATGCTCCTCCGTATCTCAAGGAACTCCTCCCCCAACAAACCTCCACACACAACCTCCGCTCCTCTAAAAAAGCTTTGCTCCACCCCCCCAGGACCAAGCTCCGCACCATGGGCGATCGGGCCTTCTGCTCAGCCGCTCCTCACCTGTGGAATTCCCTCCCAGAGCACCTGAGGACTCGACAGGCCACCGACTCCTTCAAGAAGAGCCTAAAAACCTTTATTTTCACAAAAGCCTTTCCGTAAAATCTTATGTCTGTTGTTGTTGTTGTTTTTGTTGTTGTCCTGCATTTTAGCGCCTTGAGATTGCTTTTAGCTTTGAAAGGCGCTTTATAAATACAATTTATTATTATTATTATTATTATTATTATTATTATTATTATTATTATTGTTATTGTTATTATTATTACTAGCTGTTGTGATTTTGATCTCAAAACAGTTTTGCTCACTAAATGCCGCCGGTGGGCCGTCCACCCGTTAAGTGAACAAAAACAGACTACTATTTTATTTCCTATCGCCTCTACACTTGTTTCAACTAACAGCTGTGCTAACCTTTTGATTAGCAATTTCTTTAAAGCGACAATAATGTTTACCCAACTCTGCAGTTCTGTGGAACATTTTAACATCTTTAAATGTATTGTTTTAGTTTCCTGCCCACATATGTTCTGTTTGGTTCAACTTCACTGTAGCAGGAAAACAGTTGCTTTCAGTAAAACAACTCTGATAAAGTTGCTGTGTTTCCCTGCTCAGCAGCAGATGGAAGAAAATGGAAATGGAAGAAACCTCAGGGAGAGCAACTGAGGAGGGATCCCTCTCCCAGGACGGACAGACGTGCAATAGATGTCGTCTGTACAGGATAAACAACATAGTACAAATACAACATTTGACAGAAATGATGTTGTGTTGAAAAAAAGAGAAAGTATGGATGAATCCAGGAAAATGTCAAAAAGGCTTCCCGGTGTCCAGCAGGACCAGGGCAACAGGCGCATCCACAATTCCTGGTCCTGACGTAAACTTTATCAGTGGCAACCTGCCACATGAAAGACACAGAAACTCCGGGGATGATGCCCCGGATGCTGAGTTAGTAACATACATTTACATAAATGCATACAGATAGAGAGGGAGAAGAAGAGAGAGGGAGGGGAGGAGAGAGGAAGAGAAGGAAGAGAGCAGGGAGGTGTCCCCCAGCAGTCTAAGCCTATAGCAGCATAACTAGGGGCTGATCCAGGGCAAACCTGAGCCAGCCCTAACGATAAGCTTTATCAAAAAGGAAGGTCTTTAGCCTGCTCTTAAATGTGGAGAGGGTGTCTGCCTCCCGAACACAAACTGGAAGCTGGTTCCACTGGAGAGGAGCTTGATAGCTGAAGGCTCTGGCTCCCATTGTACTCTTAGAGACACTAGGAACTACAAGTAACCCTGCAGTCTGGGAGCGCAATGCTCTAGTAAGGTACTATGAGATCTTTAAGATATGCTGGAGCCTGACCATTAATTGCTTTGTAAGTCAGGAGAAGGATTTTGAATTATATTCTGTATTTTACCAGGAGCCAGTGCAGAGCAGCTAATACAGGAGTAATATGATCCCGTTTCCTAGTTCTTGTCAATACACGTACCGCTGAATTTTGGATCAACTGAAGAGTCTTAAGCGACTTTTTGGAACTACCTGATAACAATGAGTTGCAGTAATCCAGCCTTGAAGTAACAAATGCATGGACTAGTTTTTCTGCATCATTTGTTGTTTTAGGTTTTGGTTGTGCCAAATTAATGACACCCAGAGCTTCTATGTCATGAGAAAATGCGTTACGGAAGCGTTTAGGGCCAAGTATAATAACTTCAGTTTTGTCTGTGTTTAACATCAAAACGTTGTTAGACATCCAAGTGTTTATGTCCTTAAGGCATGCTTGAAGTTTAGCCAATTGATTGGTTTCATCTGGTTTAATTGATAGATATAATTGGGTATCATCCGCATAACAATGAAAGTTTATAGAGTGGTTCCTTATAGTATTGCCCAAAGGAAGCATATATAAGGTGAATAGAATCGGTCCAAGTACAGAACCCTGCGGAACTCCAAGACTGACTTTGGCTGTCATGGAGGATTTATAGTTAACACGTACAAATTGAAATCGCTCAGCTAAATAGGACTTGAACCAGCTTAGTGCGGTTCCTTTTATGCCAACACAATGTTCCAGTCTCTGTAGAAGAATGTCATGATCAACAGTGTCGAAAGCAGCACTGTGATCTAACAAGACAAGAACAGAGACAAGTCCTTTGTCTGATGCCAATAGAAGGTCATTGGTAACTTTCACCAGTGCCGTCTCTGTGCTATGATGAACTCTAAATCCAGAATGAAAAACCTCAAATAAACTATTATGTGAAAAATCACACAACTGTTTTGCGACTGCTTTCTCATGGATCTTAGCAAGAAAGGGAAGGTTAGATATCGGTCTATAGTTAAAACCTCTGGATCAAGACTAGGCTTTTTAAGAAGTGGTTTTATTACAGCTACTTTAAAGGATGGTGGTACGTAGCCAGATAATAGAGACAGGTTGATCATATTTAATAATCAGGTGTTAATTAAGGGTAAAACTTCTTTAAACAGTTTAGTTGGAATCGGGTCTAAAAGACATGTTGATGGCTTAGATGAAGAGATTGTTGAAGTTAGTTGGTTAGGGTTGATTGGAGTAAAACGGTCTAGATATATTTCAGGAGTTACAGATGTTTTTGAAATTCCGGAGGTTTGAAGTTAAGTCATTACCAATTGAGGGCAGGAGGAGATTAATTTTGTCTCTAATAATTATAATTTTATCGTTAAAAAAAGCTCATTAAGTCGTCACTACTGAGAGATATAGGAATAGAAGGCTCTGTAGGGCTGTGACTCTCTGTCAGCCTGGCTACAGTGCTGAAAAGAAACCTGGGGTTGTTCTTATTTTCTTCTATTAAGGAAGAGTAATAAGCTGCTCTGGCATTACGGAGAGCCTTCTTATACGTTTTAAGATGATCTTTCAAGACTAAACGAGATTCTTCCAAATTAGTGGAACGCCATTTACTTTCAAGATTTCTCGACTTTTGTTTTAGTTTGCGGATTTGTAAATTAAGCCATGGAGCTTTCTTTTTCTGTTTTATGATCTTCTTTAGCGACAGAGTTGAGTGCGTTTCACAGTGAGGCTGCAGCACTATCAACAAAATCATTCATTTGGGAGGGACTAAAGTTAGCATTGGAGTTCTCCGTTATATTGATATTGAGTCTGGTATTGAATTAAGTGCTGATGGAATCACTTCCTTAAATTTAGTCACAGCACTATCAGATAGACATCGTAGGATATTTTGTCTACTGGCTTGTAGTCCAGTAACAGGACTTCAAAAGTTATGTAAAAAATGGTCTGATAAAAGAGGATTATGTGGACACACTGATAAACTTTCAATTTCAACACCATATCCCAGAACAAGGTCCAGAGTGTGGTTTAAACAGTGAGTTGGTTTATGTACATTTGGACTGAACCCAATTGAATCTAATATTGAGATAAATGCATTATTAAGGCTGTCACTATCAACATCTATATATAAAGTCTACTCCAAGGTACTGGAAAGGAGGGTTCGGCCGGTAGTCGAAGCTCTGATTGAAGAGGAACAATGCGGATTCCGTCCTGTTCGTGGAACAACTCTTCACTCTCACAAGGATCCTGGAGGGTTCCTGGGAGTATGCCCATCCAGTCTACATGTGTTATAAGGATCTGGAGAAGGTGTATGACCGGGTAATACTGTGGGAGGTGCTGCGGGAGTATGGGGTGAGGGGGTCACTTCTGAGGGCCATCCAATCCCTGTATGCCCAAAGCGAGAGTTGTGTCCGGATACTCGGCAGTAAGTCGGACTTGTTCCCAGTGAATGTTGGCCTCCACCAGGGCTGCGCTTTATCACCAATCCTGTTTGTGATTTTCACGGACAGGATATCGAGGCGTAGTCGTGGAGGAGAGGGGTTGCAGTTCGGTGACCTGAGGATCTCATCGCTGCTCTTTGCAGATGATGTGGTCCTTATGGCATCATCGGTCTGTGACCTTCAACAGTCACTGGATCGGTTTGCAGCCGAGTGTGAAGCGGTTGGGATGAGGATCAGCACCTCAAAATCTGTGGCCATGGCTCTCAGCAGGAAACCGGTGGATTGCGGGTAGGGAACGAGCCTTTACCCCAAGAGAAGGAGTTCAAGTACCTTGGGGTCTTGTTTGCGAGTGAGGGGACGATGGAGCGAGAGATTGTCACATTACCGCACCATTGTGACGAAAAGAGAGCTGAGCCAGAAGGCAAAGCTCTCAATCTACCGGTCGATCTTCAATCCTACCCTCACCTATGGTCATGAAGGCTGGGTCATGATCGAAAGAACGAGATCACAGGTACAAGCGGCCATAATGGGTTTTCTCAGACGGGTGGCTGGCGTCTCCCTTAGAGATAGGGTGAGAAGCTCAGCCATCCGTGAGAGACTGAGTAGAGCCGCTGCTCCTTTACGTTGAAAGGAGCCAGTTGAGGTGGTTCGGGCATCTAGTAAGGATGCCACCTGGGCGCCTCCCTAGGGAGGTGTTCCAGGCACGTCCAGCTGGGAGGAGACCCCGGGGAAGACCCAGGACTCGGTGGAGAGATTATATCTCCTCACTGGCCAAATACAAAGTAACAAATAAAACTGAAAACACAAACCTGGAGGAGCACGAGGAGCACGAGGAGCACGAGGAGCACGAGGAGCACGAGGAGACACCAACAACAGGGGTGACACTTAGATGACAAACTCACAAGGAACACTGCGACAGACAGGGATAAATACACACAGACTAAATGAGGGAACGAGACACAGCTGGGAGAGAAAGGCAAATACACAGGAGGAAACTAATGAAGGGAACGAGACACACCTGGGGAGAAAGGCAGAAAAGACAGGGGCAGGAAGCAATACCAGACATGACACAAGGGGAAGGGAACATTTAAAAATAAAACAGGAAACAGAAACCAAGATCATAACATATAGTTTAGTTTAGGTTCAGGATTGATCAAGAAGTTTGAGTCAAATATGGCCGCAACTCCACCTCCTTGGCCAATGCCTCGAGGAATGTGACTATTAATATGACCAGGAGGAGTGGATTCATTTAGACTGATATATTCTTCATGTGTCAGCCAGGTTTCAGTGAGACAAAATAAATCAATCTTATTATCTGATATTAAATAATTTACCAATCCAGCTTTCGTTGATAAAGATCTGATGTTTAAGAGCTCACATTACATTTTTCGATTTAGTTGCACTTTTGCAGCGGTGGTGTTTATTTTTATTAGGTTTTCATGTCCTCCTCTTCTGTTAACCAGAGATTTTATTAATTTTAGTGGTCGTGGGGCAGACACAGTCACTATGGGGATTTGAGTGGGTGACTGCCCAGAAAGAAACACAGTGTGTAAGACTGCAACTCTGTCTCCTGGTCTCAACTCCAGGTTGTCATGGATTAGGTCCACTAATAAACTTTGTAATATTATTGGACATGAGATCAGCTCCATCCAAAGTAGAATGGATGCCGTCACTCCTAATCAGACCAGGTCTTCCCCAGAAAGTCCGCCAATTGTCTACGAAGCCCACATCATTATCTGGACACCACCATGAGAGCCAGCGACAGAATGATGACATGTTGCTAAACATGAAAGATTTGGCAGAGGACCAGAGAAAACTACTGAACGGTGGGCTTCTGATAACACTTCTTTCGGACAGTCACCCAGTCTTCCGGCTGCTTGGACCCCGCCAGGGGACAGCTAACAGGAGATACCACTGGTCGGTCCGCACCGGCTACAGGGGGCTTCCTAACAGCTACAGTTGCTAACCGCTGACTAACCATGGTACGGAGCCACTCATCTATCCCTCTAAAACTCGCCTCCAACCCTGCTTATAAACTACATTTAATACACGTACCATTATTACTAAAGGAGGCAGAGCAATAGCTAAACATGAAACACACCGAGCAGGAGAGAGCATAACAGGAAGAGGAAGATGCCATCGCTAGCTGTCGAGCTACAGCAGCTAACGTTAGCAGAGCCGAAAGGAGTGTAAAGAATTGAGGATTTAGTGAGAGTCGCTAAGAGAAAAAGGATAAGGACAGAGTTGTAAGTGCTTAGGAAGTACAAGTGTAGGTTTAGAAAATGACAGGTAATTAGCCGATGTGATCAAGAATACAACAACATTAACTGAGTCGAGCTGGAGCTGCCAAAGTATGCTACCAGAAACACAGAAACATTAACAACCGGAAATGACACGCTTACCGTAAAGCACCTGGAAGAAGCACCACATTCACATAAAAAGACAGACACTAGAACCAGTCCACTCTGTCCCACTAGAACCAGTCCACTCTGTCCCACTAGAACTGGTCCACTCTGTCCCACTAGAACCAGTCCACTCTATCCCACTAGAACCAGTCTACTAAGTCTCTGTCCCACTATAACCAGTCCACTTTGTCTCTGTCTCACCATAACCAGTCCAGTCATAATTGTGTCTCTAATTTTGCAATTACAATCAATCAAGTTGCATTTCATTGAATCATTTTTATCTTTAAGTTTAGTAGGGTTTGAAGTCAAATGTACGATATATTACAAAAACAGAAATAGTCCATGACACATTTTAAAGACACCACACATGTTAATTAACCTCAGTAAGCAGCTCTCTAATTAATTAGTTTGATTTCTGCTGGTTCTGCAAACAATCCACAGTTGCTCGTACATTCCTCTTAACCCTTTAATACCTAAGCCTAAAAAGCCTCAACATTTTCGCCTGGACTTTTTTGCTTATTTTGACTATAAAAAGGTCAGAAAATGTCCTGTGAGTAAGTGCTTTTGCCCATTTTCCAACAATACGTGGAACTTTCCATATCTGGCAGTCATATACAATTTATTGCATGTTATGAGAGTATAACAGTTTAAAATGAAGAGAAACACAAAGTGTCCCTTCACATGCAGAGGTCTTGGTGGTACTGCCAGTGACTGTTCCTGTTGCTCCTGTTTTCTCTGGGTCACTCATATGAAGATTAGATCAAATGGCCATGAACTGTCCTGTACAGTCTGGGGACATGACAGTGGCAGGGAATGACACTTGGAAAATGGTTTGCTTACACCAAAAGTTGCTCCTCTTTCTGCAGGTCCAAAACTGACATGTACAACAATATGCCTGTGGACTTCTTTATTTCTTCTGGAGTTATTTCAGTCCAGATGAACTGTCTCCCTCTCTCCAGGCTTTTGGCTGCATTTTTGTTTGTGTATTCACAGAGGAGTTTGAAAACTGCAGCATCAAAGTGGGAATAAATGTCACCTGGTGCTGGGTTTCCCATATCGAGAGGGGGTTGGACACCTGGGGTGGTTGAGGGACTCAATCATCCGGCTCTGCCTCAGTCTGCCATCTTGTGGTGTGATGTGGTGAGGGGCTTCTGTGTCTCACAGCATCACCAGATCATCCAGCATCCCCACAGCTCCCTATACAGGCCTGAATGTGATCTCTGGTTACACCTTGTGATCTCTGGTGACACCTCCTCCTCTCCAGCTAAAGTCTGCCCACAGCCTCTGCTAGGACACAGGCTACTTGAAGAAGATGCGCACATTTACGCATATAAAGTACAATTACACAACTAGTGCAACCTTACAGACTTGATACACTGTTCTAAACAAGTCACCACGCAACACAAGTGTTGATTTACATACCGTCTTGCTTTCATTTGAATTAAATCCGCTGTTTTCCGGCTCTATATCTCCGCGGTGTTGTTTGTGTCTCTCCAGCGCTGTGTGTGTGTATTCGCTCAGAACAAAGGCGCTGTTTCGCGGGCTTCCGGGAGGGCCGTAAGTGAAGTTACCGTAATGAATGAGTCTCAGCTTTCAGAAACCGTTGACATTTTTTTGATTGCGCAAACTATAACATAATTACGGTAATCCAAAGTTTTGCATGCAAAATGTGTCGTCAGCGACTCATTCGGTGTTAAAGGGTTAATAAGTTAAAAGATGATAATAAGTCAATACTGTGTTGACAGCTTATTCTGCTCCAACCAACCTCTGCCAATTTACAAAATGCTCCACACCACTTGTGGTCTGAAGAAAGCAGCTTTAAAATGAAAATCATCAGAATTCAGGAACTTTGCATTTTAAACCCAAACTTGAATGTCTGGGTTTTTTATTGAAGGGGGTGCTCATATATGAACATGTCCTTGTGTATCGTCTCAGCCCACCCCTCTTTTGACGGACAATAGAGGCTCTCTGAGGGACAGGCCTTCTAATTCTACTACTGTACACACATTTGTCGCCCTTACTCCCTGCACATATCCTGTGGATCAAATGTGGTCTACATGTGTTTGGCCATCTTCCCCCTCCTAACCCCCATCGGGGCTGAGTCACTTAACAGTTAATAATGGCTCAACCACTCCTGGCCATTAGAGTCTTGAGTTTTACATTCCAAGAGCTGTCATGCAGAAAGCCAGATGGCAACCGTCACGCTCGAACACTTAGATGTGTTTTAATTTCTATTCTTAGTACACAACATGATAACTGTCTTCCGAAATACTATTATAAGTTTGATTTTGATGACTTTTATCTCTATTTGATAAAAGTCAGTCTGAATTGTCTGTTTGTTTGTTTAGTAAGTACTAAACAAACAAACAAACAGACAATTCAGACTGACAGTGGATTGATTACTGCCATCCATTTTGTGAAGCAAATAGCCTCAATAGTCTCAATGCCTCACAACATTCTGAATCTTGTGTTGAAACTTTTAGTTATTTGTTACTCAAATTGCAGACAAATAAAGATGTTTTGTTATTACAGAAATAAGTTGAACTCTCTCTACTGACTGACTGCTGCTGTTCATCATGATCAGCAAATGTTTTGAGCCTTGTGACATTGTCACCGCAGTTTGGCTCTTCATATGTGTCATTTGAAAATAAATGTAATAACAACAGAATTTACTTGAATGTATCTGCAAGACATTCAATGACCAATTCAATTTCCATTTGTACCATCCCATCTCCCCTCATCCATTCATCCTCACTTCCCATCTCCCTTCATCCCTTAATCCTCGCTTCCAAGCTCCCGTCATCCCTTTATCCTCTCTTCCCGTCTGCCCTCATATCTTCCTCCTCTCTTCCCGTCTCCCCTCATCCCTTCCTCCTCTCTTCCCGTCTGCCCTCATCCCTTCATCCTCTCTTCCCGTCTCCCCTCATCCCTTCATCCTCTCTTCCCATCTCCCCTCATCCCTTCATCTTCTCTTCCCGTCTCCCCTTATCCTCTCTTCCCGTCTCCCTTCATCCCTTCAAATTAAAACGGGTGCATACCTCTCCCATGGCTCATTCTAGGTAACTTCCGGGGGGCTTGTATTGAGATTGGGAAGAAACACGCCTGAGACGGAACCCCCACACTGAGTCTCTCTTTGCCTGGACTTCAGTACGTCCTCCAGATCAGCCTAACAGACGACTTCCTCTTTCTCCTTCACCCCTCCCCTCACAATCATTTATCATCCTCAACATCAAATACCTTGTACAATTCCATTAAATTAAACAACTTATATTGTTGTGGCGTGGTCCCTACCAGTAAAGATGTCTTTATGTGTTGTGACTGTAATGTGTTTATGTGATATAAAGTTGATGTTTTCTTGTAAAGTTTATGTTACCACTGTAGGCAACGGACCTCAGTATGTACATTAGAAGACCAGCTCATAGATATTAACACCAGACACATTTTTTTGGGAATTCCTGATTAATCTAAGGTTTTGATTAAGTACAAATTGAATGGGTGAATGCTGACATGCATTAAATGTACAAGCGCTTTGAGTACTGGCAAAGACACGCTATAGAAATGCAATCCATTTATTAGGAATATTCAAACTGGTGAGAGGTCTCTTCATAAAGCTTGTCGAGGGAAAGTCATGAAAAGACATTCCGACAGCTGAGATATTACGACTATAAAACTGAAAACATCTGTAAATTGACCTCATCTTATGCCTATATACTATTACAGAACAGTTAATCCTGAGCTCCATTGCCACCAAAGATTGCAGGTAGCTCACTTTATTTATGCTGAGAATCACCTTACATTTGGACGTCTCAAACTGCATTTTATTCTGGACTGAATCTGGCCTTGAAAGGGTTTTTACAGGTCCTCCGTCAACTACCAGCTGACATTTATTAGCTGCACGCAGTTATCATGCTTTACCACAATACCATTAGTACTGTAAATGGCAGTCGAGCTGACTGACAGAAACTGACTTCTCTGCACCTCTATTAAGATCCTTTAACCTCTCTAAATACTTTAAACATATTTGCTTAGAGAAATCTTGACACCTCTGCCAAAGAAACAAACATAGCCCTGCCTTCATTCGTTAGAATTTGCTCTGGCCGGAGGGTTTGGCAAGGTTTATAATAAATTTGATAAGTTCTGGGAAGTGGCTCAAGAGTAAACACGTCTTGGCCATGCTGATGGCAAAGTTCACAATATTCTCTCTCTCTCTCTCTCTCTCTCTCTCTCTCTCTCTCTCTCTCTCTCTCTCTCTCAAACTGCAGATAACTATCAGATTCAGTGCTATAAATATGTCTAATGAAACCTGTGAGAGTTGTGTGTTCTTAAATCAGACATCTGGTCTCCATGCTCTCCATCCACTCAGCACAACAGGCCACAATTTACTGCCCCTCCAACGGCCATAAAACACATGCCTGAGTGTGTCTATGTATGTGCCTGTGTGTAATCATCTCTTCCTTTCCTGCCTTCTCTTACTTTTCCCTCTTTGCTTTCTTTCTTCTTCAGAACCAAAGTTCAAAACATTTGGTCACTGGGGAAAATGGGAGAACTGCTGTTTGCGTCTTTCTCTCTCTTTGATCACTTCACTCTGTCTACTTCCTCTGTCTTGGTTGCTCAGTGAATTCCCTGTCAAAGATAATTTCAGGTCCTGTAAAGACAGCGACAGCAGTTTCAGAGGGAACCCTGTGCCACTGAGCACACTGGGACAGTGGGCTTCTAACTCACTTACAAGTGTGTTATCATACATGTAAATGTATGAGTCCCCCTGAATACATACACTTAAACACACTGCAGTAACAAATATAAGTACTGAAAACCTTTCAAATAAATAGTATAATAGTACAGACAACACCCTTATTTCATGTTTACAGAGTGAAATTGTAGGATACTCATTTGGATGTGTGATAAATACAGAGCTGGAGTCAGGACATGGTTAGCTTAGCTTAGCATAAAGACTGGAAATGGGTGAAACAGATAGCCTGACCAAAATACCTCTAAAACTCACTAATCACCAAGCTACATCTCATTAAGTTAATTGATAGTTTTGTGCTTGAACTATTTTTTGGAGTCTCGTGAGGTTGTAAAGTTTGGTACAGTAATGCCTGTACTGATACCAAAACTAGAACCTGTGCTCAACGATCGTATCGGCAACCTGCGCTATAGCCAGAGTCACTGCACAACCCAACACATTTCTTTACTTTGGACCGCTCTTTGTGGTAAACAATGTAATGTAAAGTAATGTACACACACAGGCACTCAATAGTACTTGTGGGACACAGAAAAATATCGTTCAGAGAAGCCGTGGCTTTCAGAATATTAATATTATTGTTTTGGCATTATTATCCTCGGCAGTACTACTAGGCTTATACACACTGACTCTAAACATATTTCAATCAGCAAAATGACATAGCAACGGATCATTGTGCATGTGTTCACGGTGACCCTAATTCATCTACAGTAGTTCAGAGCACACAAAACAGCCATTAAAGTTTTTTCTAATGCCTTTGTTTTTCTGCTTTACGAGCAGATCTCTTGTCACTTAACCCGGCTGACCGACACTTGACACTGTTTACCTCTTATCTCCCTGCAGGAGGTAAAGCAAATGCCTCCGACCCAGCCCTGCTTGTGTTCCCACAATGCCTTGTTTTCAGTACAAACAGATGCCTGTGTAGGTATCATTATCTTGAACCTAAACCCACGCCTCCCCTGCAGACACCATCAGAGGTGTAAAGCTTTGACACTGTGCTTATCCTCTTTTGGAACCTAGTGGTGGATGTCACTTCTGCCTGTGCTCATTTGTGAGAGGGATTGTAGGTTAGTATAGTATACTGCGTTCTTTAAAACATCTCTGCTGTGGAGTTATGGTGCTTTAGGGATGAAGGTGCTTTTGTGTTAGTTTTTAAAGGGATGTCTTCCTATCCCCAGGCACAAAACTGTGTGATAATACAATCATTTAAAACTTGTCATCAAGGTCAAATGAATTAAATACTAGCTACCATCCAATCTGAGTACCTTGCATATACAAAATAAGTTTAATTACATCTTAATTTAATTACCAGACAAAAACATGAAGTAAAGCTACTTAAAAAGTAGTGAGGTAACATCCACAGGTGGAATAATCATCCCTGGATTTATCCCTAAAATTCCTTTTTTTTCTGTGCCACACACAGAACAATACGACTGTTGTTGCCAGTGGGATTTATGTGTTCAGATATGTTATTTATCTGTCCATGAGAAATTGGAAGGTGACGTCTGCTCCCACTATAATTCACAATCTCCCTCAGACGGCACAGATGCTATTGAATGAACAGACCTGATGTTACTGCTGTGTGACAGCTGTCTAAGAACATTCATGATTGAACTTTAATTTTGTAAAGGCAGCTCAAATAAAGTGTTTGGCGAATTGTGAAATAATAATAATTTATAATAATTTATAATTATATATTTATAATTTATTTTAGTTCACCCCTCCTTTTCTCCACTCTGTCTCTGACTGTAGGTGTGTGTCGCCGCCCTTCGCGAAGTACAGCGGAGGAGGGAATGTAAATGCGCAAAGCAAAGAAAAACTTTGTAATAAAAAACCAAAAAATTTTAATTATTTTTTATTTTAATTGTATTGCTTTATCTACAAACAATTTTGCGACCCCCCCCTGCAGTACCCCCTGTTGAAGACCTATGAACTAGAGCAGGGGTGGGGAACCTCCGGCCTCCGGGCCGTATGCGTCCCGCAAGACCAATTGATCTGGCCCTCGAGGTAATTCGTAAAACGCACGTATATAAAATCCACAAGCAAAAAAAACTAGACGGCAATATTTTAAGTAAGGGACTGACTATTTTTCCTGGCCAAGGTCAGGATCCTTGAACAATTGCAAAAAATTGCAGAGGTTATGAGTTCAATAAGTAGTATGGCCCTCGAAGGATGTTGTAAAAAAAAAATGGCCCTTGATAGGAAAAAGGTTCCCCACCCCTGAACTAGACATTGCGCTCCCAGACTGCAGGGCTACTTGTAGTTCCTAGAGTCTCTAAGAGTACAATGGGAGCCAGAGTCTTCAGCTATCAAGCTCCTCTCCAGTGGAACCAGCTTCCAGTTTGCGTTCGGGAGGCAGACACCCTCTTCACATTTAAGAGCAGGCTAAAGACTTTCCTTTTTGATAAAGCTTATAGTTAGGGCTGGCTCAGATTTGCCTTGGATCAGCCCCTAGTTATGCTGCTATAGGCTTATACTGCCGGGGGACACCTCCCTGCTCTTCCCCTCCTCCCCCCCTCCCCTCCTTCTCCCTCTCTATCTGTATGCATTTATGTAAACGTATGTTACTAACTCAGCCTCCGGGGCATCATCCCCGGAGTTTCTGTGTCTTTCATGTGGCAGGTTGCCACTGATAAAGTTTACGTCTTGATCATGAATCGTGGCTGCGCCTGCTGCCCTAGTCCTGCCTGACACCGGGGAAGTCTTTTTGACATTATCCTGGATTCATCCATACTTTCTCTTTTTTGATCCCAACATAATTTCTGTCAAATGTTGTATTTGTACTATGTTGTTTATCCTGTACACACGTCATCTATTGCACGTTTGTCCGTCCTGGGAGAGGGATCCCTCCTCAGTTGCTCTCCTTGAGGTCTCTTCCATTTTTCCCCCCTTTAATTGTAGGGTTTGTTTTAGGAAGTTTTTCCTTGTGCGATGCGAGGGTCTAAGGACAGAGGGTGTACAGTCTGTAAAGCACACTGAGACTGTCAAGTTATCTTCTAAATGTGCAGCTTCCCTACTTGAAAGGGATGGAAACATCTACCCAAAGTTTTTTAACTGGATTTCACTCCAAAAAACCAAACTGCTCTTTTCCTTTTTTCCTTCTTTTATTTTTTGCAATTTCAGCAAAAGTCAGACAAGGTATTTAGGTGAAAAACGTTTTGAATAGAAAACAAACAGAAAAGAGAATTAATACATATTACAAGGCAACTCAAATAAATGTAAATAGCAAGATACACTAGATCAGATTAAAATAGTTCAGGGGCCAATAAATAAGTTCATCCTCTATACACACTCACACAGAGACTGTACAAACTCACCTGAGACATTCAGCACAGCTCAGCACATCCCAACAGAGTAGCAGTAACATACAGCTGAAGTGTCCCAATAGAACAGGGGTCGAGAGCCATATATGGCTCTTTTGATGACGAGATATGGCTCGCAGACAATTTTGAGCTGACGTTTTTTAACATGATTAACAAGTAATATGTAATTATATTGTGTCATTTAAAGTAAAACATTTAGCAGCGGATTTAGTTTTAGTTCTCCCCCCTCCTTTCCTCCGCTCAGTCTCTGACTGTAACTGTGTGCGCACGTGTATATGTGTGTGTGTGTGTGTGCGTGTGTGTGTGTGTGTGTGGCGGAGCCCTGCCCTTCGCGAAACAGCAGAGGAGAAACTGCGCAAAGCAAGCAGTAGACCAGAGGTGTCAAACTCAATCACAGAGAGGGCCAACATTAAGGCATCGTTTCGATGGTGAAGCTTAGAAACGCCCACAGAGTCACACTTTGCCTTGAGTGTGTCATAACACTGGATGTTCACATGTGCTGTTTCCACGTCAACTGCAAACGGATTGCTGAGCAGTTCATGCGCAGTCGGGAACACAGCGGTGGAGATGGTTTGTCAGTGTTTGGAAACACGTAGTGACCAAAGTTTCCTTCTGCATCAGAGTCTCCCACAAGCAGCTTGGCTTGGAAAGCTGTCACTGCATCATACATGTCCGTGATCACACGGCCCTGAAGCTGGAGGTTTAACAGTGAGATGCTTCGTTATGTCGCACAAACAGTCCAGCTCACATTGCCACTTTTCGTCCCAGAGATCTGTGGTGTGTTTCCCTTTGCTTCCAAAAACTGGCAGATTTTCTCTCGCAACTCGAAAAATGTATTCAGCACTTTCCCTCGACTGAGCCATCGCACCGCCATGTTCAGAATATATCTCCTCAGGAAAAGACTTACATTGACTCTTACAAAGCTTCTTGTCTGTGTTACGGTGCTTATTACATGTTCCATCTCCAGAGCTTCCTAGTGCTCTTCTCATCACATCGTAGGCTCCGTCTGTTGTCGGACCTGTCAGTGTGTCCCGGGACAGTTTCATTTCTCACACATTGAGATACTTCCTCGAATATATATTTTCCCATGGTTGTGCCATGCATTGATTTAATTACCAAAACCAGCGGGCCAGTTATGATAGACATATGATATTTTCTCACGCCCGGATATAATTGACACCCGTGCATTAGACACAGAAAAGCGGGGTTCCATTGGGGGGGGGGGTTAACACTGATAGTACTTTTAGCACTCGGAGACGTGTTGTACTTAAAACTCAATTTTATTAAATATATGGCTCTCAAGGAAATACATTTAAAAATATTTGGCTTTTATGGTTCTCCATGCCAAAAAGGTTCCGACCCCTGCAATAGAACATGCTTTACAACACTTCAGTACTGATTTTCATTGTTATTTCATTATAGTTTCTGTGAACAGACAGTCTACATATGAGTATAAAATGATTGTACATGTTTCTCCATTCATATTTTCACATCATTCAAAGATAACCAGCCAAGTGTCAGTTGATGCAGGAGGCCATGAGATTTCAACAACAAAGCTTGCAACTGCACCACAGTACTTCAGCTGGCAGGAGTTCCTGCATGACCACAGAAACGCTGCATTAACATTGTAGTTCAGTTTTTCTGTGCTTGTGCAGATTGGAGACGATAAACAAGAGAAATGGGGATTTGAATGACAAGCTACCATTGATGTCTCTATGTTATCATCCCTTCTTGTTGTGACTCCACAACCCCACACAGTCAGTACTCCCTGGCCTCTTTAAGTTCCATCTGAAACGCTTGTTCAGGGGGGTTATCCACACAGTCCAGCCCATTGTTGGGCGGTCTTACTGAGTGAAACCGACTCCAGTCTCCCTTGCACAGGATCCAGGGCAGGACATCCACTTTGTAATGCAGCTCTGGTGAGAACTCTGTACTGATCAAATTTGGTGCTCCTGCTCCTTTCCCTCGCGTTAGAAGTCTCATCTGATCATCGTAGCAGCAGTGCTGTGCTGCCAACGTTGTGCTGTCATACGACAGCATTGAGCGGATGCAGAATCTGGCGGAAGGTTTGTAGATGTCCAGGCGCTCTTTGGGTCCGCTCGCGTCCCTCCAGCGATAGGTCTTGCAAAGTTTGCCATCCTGGATGTTGAGTGCACTGTAAACAGCCTCAGAGGGGTAGGAGCATGGGCAGCTGGGGAGCTCTGTCAGCACTTGGTGCAGGTAGTTCTGGAGGAAGTCATTCTTGCAGCTTAGCCACTTCTCACAGCTGTCTACGTCTAGGTTGGGGGGGTTGGATGATTGGAAAAGGTTTGAATTGATCAAAGAGAGTCTTAACACTTTTCAATTCATTGAAATACAGTAACCAGTTAGATATAGAAAGACTTGTTTCGATAAAAGATCATATTCATATAGCAAGTTATGAAGTGCATCGCATATCATTTCAGTTTAAAATGGTACAAAGTGAAATCTAATTCAGATAATTGCAACTGGAACCCAACAAGGGGATGACAAAAACAGTAACCCAATAACCCATTTCCCCTGCAGGAACTTTTCCAGGTCTACAGGAATAATTTCAGGAACTCTAATTTGAATTAGCTTAATAGCAACACAAAAAAGAATGCGCAAAAGTAACTTTCAGTTTCTAGTTTTGTTTTTCGTTTATTTGACCATTCATTGCCACTTGTCACACAGTTGATTGCAACAGCAATGTACATGCACAGTTCAAGGAACATCAAGGACAACACAGGACTTGTTTCTATTGTGCTCCTTGTTGATGTGAGATACCTGAGAGGGCTGTGCATGTGCGTGCGTGCGTTGAGGTAGTGGAGTATGGCTTTAGCGGCAGTTTAGTTTCTGAGTGTATTCCTGCAGCTAAAAAGTTTCTGGATTTGTTCAGATAAAAAAAAACAAAAGGTTGCAGCTAGATGTAATAAAATGACTGTAATTACCTCATTTATGAAGGGGCAGAGGATGTGAAATATTGAAATAGTGAAGTGGTACACGTCAGGAAATATAGACAATGCACTAAAGCAGGGGTTGGGAACCTATGGCTCTTTCGATAACGCCATATGGCTCGCAGACCAATCTGAGCTCTGTTTCGCACGGAACTCAGACAGTATGGCTCACAAGGAAATACATTTACTAATATTTGGCTTTTATGGCTCTCCCAGTCAAAAAGGTTTCTGACCCCTGCACTAAAGGGACACCAGAAATTAATAAATCCATTTTGATGAATAGAATTATATGTATGTACTGTACATAGCATAAACACAGCTTTGTCTAAGTCTTCATCCTACACCTGATCATATGTTGTATGGCTTGAGTCACAGGCCTGGGTATGTTAGAGCTGCTTTAAATTCACTGATTGGGGAAATAGAGAGAAAGTAAGCTCAATAAGATCCAAAATGTCCGTCCTGTCCTCTTTCTGCATTGGAGCAAAGGCCACTGTGTCCCCTCAGGGTGCGGACTGGCAGGGAATGGGGCATGGCATTAATTCATCATTAATTTGCTGATTGACACCCGCTGCTACATTCATGCTTCAGCAGCTGCTTGTCTTCCATCCGACTGCTGGTGCCCTTCAGTAATATTCATGCAGGTCAGTTCTCACTATCACTCTGCTATAAGAGTTTTACATTTACAGTCCAAAAAGACCAAAATTAAGAGTGCCAGTTTGATAAAAGTTTTTTGAAACCCACAGCCCAGTTCTAAAACATTAAGCAGTTATTCAAAAAAAGGGCTTTGAAGAAAAACAAGAATAAAAAGGTTTTTGGCATTGGTCAAGTTAAAACGAAGTTTACGTATGTAACTACGGTTCTATGAATCCTGGATGACCGCCAGAGGCAGTTCTTAACACTGAATACGTTCCGTCTCGCGCATGCGCAGGTCGAATATTTATATCAACAAAGTCACGTGTGACCTCGGATGACCCCGGTCATGTATAAGATCCGGTGTCATCGACGAGATCAGTCCTACAAAATCTTCTCGAGAAATCACGAGATTCCGAGAGACTAAGAACTCTGGCGGTCATCCAGGATTCATAGAACCGTAGTTACAGACGTAACTTTCGTTCTATTTCATCCTTACTGAGCGCCAGAGGCAGTGCTTAACACTGGATGACTTTTAACAACAGAGTTGCGAGGAATCCCGAATACCTACCTCATAAAGGTGGGGCTGAGGAACTCTGCAGAAGAACCACACCTAACGGATAAGGGGTGGCTACACTGACCCTGTAAAACCTGGAGAATGTGCTTGGTGATGCCCATGTGGCCGCAGCACATATGTCCTCCAAGGTTCACACCTCTCAGGGTTGCCCATGATGTGGAGACACTCCTGGTGGAGTGGCACTTTACACTGGGTGGAAGAGAATGGTCATTCGCCCTGTATACATGGGAAATTACATCCACAATCCAGTGGTACAGGCTCTGCTTCGAGAGAGTGTAGCCTTTCTTAGTACCACCGTAACAGATAAAGAGTTGTTCTGACTGTCTTATGCATGCGGTATACATATGCAGTATTCCTGATATAAGCTCTGAGGGCTCGCACCGGGCACAAGAGTCTTGACATTTTCCTCCCTGTCTCCTACGGGGACAAACTGTGCCAACTGGATAGGCCGATTCAGATGTGAGCGTGCCAACACCTTAGGAAGGAACGCTGTATTTGGCCACAGCCCTCAGAATTCCAATTTAAACATGAATTGTTCACAGACAAGGTTGGTAGCTCCCCTACATACTTTGCTGGAATGATGTTAAGGAGAAAAGCAGTCTTGGCCGACAGCTACCTCAGCTCTGCCTGTTCCAAAGGGAGGCAAGCATAGGGCGTCCAAAACCAGGGGCAAGTCCCTTGTAGGGCCTTGAAGGCCCTCTGGGGGGCGCAACCTCAGAGCTCCCTTAAGAAGAGGAATACCAGCCTGTGGCTCCCCACTGTGTTATTGTCAACTTTAGTATGTTGCGAGGAAATAGCAGCCATTAGGGTGTACCGCCTTAGCAATACGGTTAGTCACTAAGTATGACGCTCTCAGTGCACTCGCATTTGTTGATGTGGTAGCCATCAGTAATTGTTTATGTTTTTTTCTTTCAAAAAACATACAAGGGCTTGACTTTCAATGCTGGGTGCCGGCGAAGCCGTTTTGAAGGCTTCGTTACTTCATTTGCGAGCCTGTATATTATGCAGAGCGGCACATGAGAATCACCTGTAGCGACAAACACATTATTTGAAGTAGGACTCCTGATATTGTCTTTTAAATGCCTCCTCATTGGGTCTTTTCCCTTTTCCAAAAAAGCTCGTTTGTTTTCCACTCATTGTTGCTTGTGGGCTTAATTTTTTTGAAGTAAAGTATCACTTGACTGAGAGACGAACGTCTTGACATGTGTCAAGAGACATAGATGCACACGGTTAGATGTATCCGGTGATTTTTTAAAATAAAGTATTTTTTTATTCAATCTTTCTGTGCGGCCCGGTACCAAATGACCCAGTGGTTGGGGACCACTGTTATACATGACCGGGGTCATACGAGGACTTTGTTGATATAAATATTTGACCTGCGCATGCGTGAGACGGAACATATTCAGTGTTAAGTAAGGATGAAATAGAAGCTATATTCTATATTTGCTTCCTATAGTGGATGTGGGGTTGAGAGGGAAAATGTCAGACACTGGATCATGTTCTCCTGTGCTGCTGGATCCTTAGTAATGTTTGCAGAGTGAAAAGAACTATCATGTGCTCTGGCTGGTGCGTAGCAGCAGGGGAGCTGAACTAAAAAGCAACTTCGGGGTTTCATCGTGTCTTTGACAGACTCAGCTGGGAGATTTCTGAATATCAAAACCAGATTTTGCTAGCCACCACTGAATGGAACATAATGTTTCATAAACATGCCGACAACCATGAAGACATGGAGTGTAACCTGTTGACTATGGTAGACTCAGCACACCCCCGCTCTCCATACGTACTGGTGTCTGTGCTGTTGGTCGTCTGGATGGGTGTGAGCTCGGTCACTGAAATGGCAGCGTCTGCATTACAGAGGATGAGAAAAACCTTTAATTGTATCTGGTCAAACATATGCACACATACTTATTATATCTACACATTAAAGCTTCACATGATCCGTTGTGAGTCGGGAGCCACCGAGCACTGCGCTCACAGTTCAAATTACTTCAACTTTGACCTTGATTGCCACTGACCTTTCAAAGCACAACCAATGAGATGACAGCTGTATGAAGCGGCACAGGCTGCAGGGGAGGTAACCGTAGCAACAAAGCTAACTCGCTGTCTTCACCACAAGGCTCTTCACCCAACCTCGCTGTGAGCGAGGTCCAACTTGTTTAAGGAACGAAATAGAAATACTAAAACTACTATGAAACACTGTGTGTGTCTGTTTTTTAGGTTTGGTTTTAGTCTGTGCTTTAAAAAGATTGTGGACACCTGATTCTCAAGATGAAGGACAGATCCAACCGTGTTTCTGTCATTTTAGTGTTTCATTGTGGTTATCAAAGTTGTAAAACAATGTAGAGATGCTGGTGTGGTATTCAGAGAGACTGTCTCTGTGTGAAAAAATGCAGGAAGTTGAAACTGGCTCAACTTTCTTTTATAAAACTGATAAACTTGCAAAATCAGGTGGGCCTCCATTAGGAGTTTTCAAACTGTACAGAAAAATTACAATTATGTAATAAAGTTGTGTGTCGAAGTTACATTCAACATTTCTCTCTGAATCCCATCCTGTGTATCTTTGAGGTCCAACACATGTGTTGAATTCCCTTCCTCATAAAACCTTTGCAAAGCTGATTATTGTTTGAATATTGTATTTAACTGTTTACTTTCATGTTTACTAGTTAGCAACATTCTTATTCATTGACTGCATACTCCTAGAACTATTTAGCTCTTGCCTGGCTCTAAAAGTCTTATTTAACTTAAAGAACAGTTTGCTTCTTATATTAATACGACATTTACTTTTTTCTGACGTGTAATATGGAGTCCCTCGGTTCTTGGCCCTCTGCTCTTCTCTCTTTGTATTTCACGTCTTGGCCAAATCCTTTCTTTATTATTCACGCTGATGATTCCTTCGAAGGCAGATGATTGTTCCCTAATTATTCAGTTAGAGGCCCGCCTGTCTGCTGTGAAAGACTCATTGGTTTTGCTCGACATAGATACCAGTTTGATCAAGTACCAGTAACTCCAGACAACTGTGTGATTTCTCAAAGTTTGACGACGCTGTAAGGGCCGGACATGGTCGAAAACACAGGCGGGCAACGAACGTGGTTCTAATCATCCGAGATCATTTGTTGACATTCAAGCACCTATTCAGTGATTTTCTGAACATGGGAAGAGAGCAACATTTACGTGACACGGACTATGATGGCCACACGGATGATTTATCATTGATGACTAAGTTTAAAACATTTGTTATGTTACTTTTGCTATTAAATGCCATCATTACAAAGTACTTAATAATTAAGTTGCAGATCACAGAGTACGTCTTACTGGCACAGTTCTCCAGGTCACACGTGCGTGACTCGGTCGCTGTGCATGCGTAGGCACAGGACCGGGTGCGTTTCTGGGTGCCGTGTCCACAGGTGACGCTGCAGGGAGCCCAGTCACTCCACTCCTCGTATTCTGAAAAACACAGAGAGAAAAGATGGATGAAGGAAAGACAGCACACAGAGGACAACAGCAAAACTATGGAGTAATATATTGAGAGCGGGCTTTGAAGTTAGGCTGTGAATTCCTCAGCCAGCTGATGTTTGTGCGTTATGTAATTAAGAGAGACCGATAAGGTCCGGGTGACAACAGCCTGGGACCTCTGAGACATGCTCATCCGTGTTTAAACAGCGCTTGTAGCAGGGGAGAGAGGGGGAGAACTTCAAAAGACTCTCTTCCTACAGTGAGTGACGCTATTCATTCTCCAACATTTTATCAACAAGTGGACCTGAATGCAAACTTCCTTTTTACTTCCTTTTCTTTCTTTCTGCAATAAGGAGCTTAAAATACCATTGTTATAGTATATGCAATGCATCAATGCAATGCATCAATGCCCTGCAAAAAGAAAAAAAGAAAAGAGTAAAATGGTCGGTGATAGGCTACCAACCTGATCTTTGGGCTGCAAAAAACAAGCCAGTAAGTTTCAGACAACGTCAGAGATCTGAAACTATTCCCCTCAGACCTGTTTCCACACAGAAGGTCATTACCTGTGTGGCCATGCAATGTGACCAAATAAAGATTACACACTACTGGGGAAAGTCATAAACACACTAATGATCAGCAGGAAGTACGACCAGCTAGCATTTGTGTATCAGAGTGAAAAGTCAGTTGGAGGGTGAACACATGAAAATGTGTGTGTTTGTGTGTCAACAGACTACAAGATTCAAGTCAGACGGTTAGCACAGCCACACCTACGCACACAGTCCAAACATAAACCCCTCTGTCAATCAGACAGAACAGAGTTTCTTGGAGTGGTACACATTAAAGATTTTGATGCAGTAATAATAGAAATTCTGTAACAGTAGAACATTGAAGGGCTCCAACTCTAGCGTGGTTTTTAAAAACTGATTAGCTAGAAGTTATGTTTTCATAAATAATAATGAAGGGCATAATGCCATATTTTAGAGCAGGGATGGGTATGCGCCCTGCGCCCTCACTTTGTGCAGCCCGCGAGTCAATTTCCAATCAGTCGGAGCTCTGTGAGGGGGGTGCTGCCGAAGAGAGATGTAAGATCCCTTCTTCTGTCTTCACACTTGAGACACTAATGGGTACTACTTCTTCACATATGCAGTAGAACTCCCCAAGACACTGGACAGAGTGTTCACGACAGAGTGCTAGCCTTCTCACTCAGATGTTTCTATACAAGCACAACATTCTACAGTTGGAAAAAACGTCACTAAGAAACCTTTTCTCTCTACGGTCAGAGAGACAGGAAAGGGGGAGAGAGAGGGCAAGACATGCAACAAAGCGCCACGGTTTGGATTTGAACCTGAGAAGTAAGGACTCAGCCTTTAGTATATGGGAAGCCCACTCGACCAGCGGTTTCAGCAGTTTGTTAATGGGTCAAAGGACAGAGGGTGTCGTATGCTGTACAGTCTGCAGAGACAAATGTGTAATTGGTGATATTGGGCTCTATAAATTGTATATATACTGTATATATATATACATTGCTTGATTGTTACAGTGTGGAGGTTCTTGCTTGCACGGAGCATTTTAACAATTCAGTTATATTCTGGCCTGTCATCAAGGTACTCAAGGAATTAACATTAATTCAGTGACAACTGATGTTGACGTTTGTCATTTTAACTGGTGAAAGCATAGGCTAAGAAGGAGAAGTGGCAACCTGAATGGTTTCTACTCTGCTCTTTGCTAAATAATAAGGTGGGTCAAATTTGTGGATTTTGACATCCTCACTGCCTCCTCACAATTTATTGTGATAGAGATTTAAATTCCTTTAATCCCTCCTCATATTGTGTTAATCAAAGCTGTACTGTTTTGCTTTCAAAAATCATTCTTACCGTATTTATCTTTTGCATCCCAGTCTTTGTTCCAGTGACCACCCCAGTCTCCCCCCACTCCACTCAAAACGGGCTCCTCTGGGTCATAGTTGTAGTCTTCAGATTGTTCATCCAAACTGGCTCTTTCCGGCCTGTTCTCCACCTGCTCTGGGTACTTCCAGAACAGTGGCCAGAACAGCTTCTTGTGGCTGTTGGCCCATTCTGAGGATGACACTGACCAGTTGTTGCGCTGACCCTCCTTGACCAGGTCCATCTCCAACTCTGTGTCAGTCTGTGTGTCACCTACAACCTCGATGGTCACCTGAAAGAAACACAAAATACTTACTATATTGTTTAAACTTATGCAAATTACCTAATTTTGAGTTGATGAATATTGTTAAATTTTACTACAATGTCATATAGACCTATAATTTCACGACACTCAACAACCTGCTTCAATGGACCAAAGTTGATTGCAGTGACCTCAGCAGCTAGCAACATCAAGAACAATGCTTCTGTCATTTTAAGAAGTGGATAATTGCCATTAACCTACAAAATGCATTCACGCATAAGTGTCAAATAACAATGGTGACAGAGCATCCTCGCTCACATAAACGCCTCTATATAGCAGTTATAAGTAATTCCAGCACCACATAATTAAAAACAATTTTTTTAGCAGAACCATATAGGTGCAATGTGTAATACAGAGCCACCCATAAACATTAAAACATACAAAAATGTATGCTCTAAGGCAGGGGTCTTCAACGTTTTTCAGGCCAAGGACCCCCAAACGGGTGTAGCATGGAGCAGGGACCCCCTACTGCAGCGATATTCAAACAAGGGGGGGGGGGGGGAGTGCTGTCAGAGTTCTGTGCGAGGGGGGTGCTGTCCAAGTTGGCTGTCCAACTGTCCAAGTTGTGTGCAATGGGGGGGGGGGGGGGGTATATAAAATATTTGCTTTATCTACAAACACGAAAACGCAGGTTTTTCCATTCAAAAAAATATGAGGCCCGTCCGCGTGTGGGAAAGAAAACACACTCTGTCCGCACCTGCCATTGGCTCAGTGAAGATCACATTATAGGTCATCACGTTGCACACCAGGTTGGCAGGCTACAGAGAAAGTCATTCTCTTACTTTAACTAGGCAAGCTAACGCTTCAAGATGTCTCTCTCCAAGCCAAAGAAACGTAAAGTTGATTGTGAAAATCAGCAATTCCAGAGCAAATGGACTGAAAAAGTGGCTTTTGGTCGCTTTTGCACGGAACAAGAGAGAGCGACGATAGCATCCCTGCGTGTAGCCTGGACATTAACCAGACAGAAGAGGCCCTTTACTGACGTGGAAACCATTAAAGATTGCATGCTTGCTGTCATTGATGAAATAGTTGTTAACCAATGGGTGCTGACCAAGTGTCAGTATGTGATGAGTTGAGAATGGGAGCGGGTTGATCCATGTTTTGCTATGATGCTCTTAGGCAAAGCTGAACTGATTTTGGAGATGCAAAAAGATCATCACAACACCAACATTTCTATTAGATGGTTTCATATTTCTTGCTACATGCTCGAGGTATGAACTAACTTGGGCTAGGCCAATGACCTAGATTTCTGTTTTGTCCGTATTCAGCTGTAAAATATTCAGTGACATCCAATCTTTGATATTTTGATATATAGTATTAAGGCAACAGTGGATCCAGATGTTAAAGCTTCTTAGATTTAAATTATAAATAAAGCTGGGTGTCATCTGCATAATTGTAGTCAACAATCATTAAACTGACGAATAATATGAGCTAGGTGGAGCATATACAAACTAAACAAGATGGGTGTGTTGTGGCAGTTGTTGCACTCTTTGTTCCTTGTGGAACCCCACATGACATATGTGCTGAAGATGAGATGAAATCATCAACAGTCACCCTGGAAGATCTCTGTATGATATAAGGAAAACCATCTCAGGGCAGTTCCATCTAAGCCGACCCAGTGCTTTAGTATATCAAAGATAGTATGATTGACAGTGTCAAAGACGGCAGATAAGTCTAACAATACTAAAATGAAGTGATGGCCATAATCTGCATTCACAATAATATTGTTAGGGGCTTTCAGCAGAGCAGGGCTTTTTGCAGCTGGCAAAAACTGAATGACCTCGTTCCCATCTCCTCTCACCTTCTCCAGTCTATCGCTTCTGACCTTCTTCCAATTCTCAACCATCTCATCAACACTTTTGTAACAACTGGTTGATATTCAAACAATCTTAAAGAGGCAAATCAAATCAAATCAAATGTATTTATATAGCCCAGTATCACAAATTACACATTTGTCTCAGTGGGCTTTACAGACTGTAAAGCACACATACACACAAGGAAAAACTTCCTAAAAGAAACCGACAATTAAAGGGGGACAAAATGGAAGAAACATCAGGGAGAGCAACTGAGGAGGGATCCCTCTCCCAGGACGGACAGACGTGCAATAGATGACGTGTGTACAGGTTAAACAACATAGTAAAAATACAACATCCATGTGACAGACCTGATGGTGTGATCGAAAAAGAAAAAGAAAAAGAAAGGATGAATCCAGGATGATGTCAAAATGGCTTCCCGGTGTCTCCAAAAAAAAATATATACACATATATACATTTACATAAATGCATACAGATAGAGAGGGATAAGAGGGGAGAGGGAGGGAAGGAGAGAGGAAGAGAAGGAGGAGAGCAGAGAGGTGTCCCCCGGCAGTCTAAGCCTATAGCAGCATAACTAGGGGCTGGTCCCAGGCAAGCCTGAGCCATTCCTAACTATAAGCTTTATCAAAAAGGAAAGTCTTTAGCCTGCTCTTAAATGTGGAGAGGGTGTCTGCCTCCCGAACACAAACTGGAAGCTGGTTCCACAGGAGAGGAGCTAGATAGCTGAAGGCTCTTGCTCCCATTGTACTTTTAGAGTCTCTAGGAACTACAAGTAACCCTGCATTCTGGGAGCGCAATGCTCTAGCTCATAGGTCTTCAACAGGGGGTCCACGGACTGGGTACTGCAGGGGTGTCGCAAAATTGTTTGTAGATAAAGCAATTAAAACATTTTTAAAAACTCATTCCCTCCTCCGTTGTACTTCGCGAAGGGCGGCGACACACACCTACAGTCAGAGGCAGAGTGGAGGAAAGGAGAGGGGTGAACTAAAAGAAATATCTGCCACGCACCCCCCATCGCACGGACCTCTTCAAGCCTCTTCTATACAATATATACAGTAGGGGGTCCCTACACCACGCTACACCAGTTTGGGGGTCCTTGGCCCGAAAAACGTTGAAGAACCTGCTCTAGTTGGTTTATAAGGTACTATGAAATCTTTAAGATATGCTGGAGCCTGACCATTAATTGCTTTGTAATTCAGGAGAAGGATTTTGAATTGTATTCTGTATTTTACTGGGAGCCAGTGCAGATCAGCTAATACATGAGTAATATGATCCTGTTTCCTAGTTCTTGTCAATACACGTGCTGCAGCATTTTGGATCTTAAGCTTATTTTTGGCAACCTGATAATAATGAGTTGCAGTAAACCAGTAAGTAACAAATGCATGGACTAGTTTTTCTGCATTGTTTTGAGATGTGTCTTATTTTTGCAATGTTACGTAGATGAAAGAAGGCAGTCCTTGCACTTTGTTTTATGTGGGAGTTAAAAGACACATCCTGATCAAAAATAATGCCAAGATTCCTTAGAGCTGGAGGCCAAATTAATGCCATCCAGAGTTACTATGTCATTAGAAAATGTATTTTGGAGGCGTTTGGGGCCAAGACTAATAACTTCAGTTTTGTCTGTATTTAACATCAAAAGGTTGCAGAACATCCAAGTTTTTATGTCCTTAAGGCATACTTGAAGTTTAGCTAATTGATTGGTTTCATCTGGTTTAATTGATAGATATAATTGGGTTTCATCCGCATAACAATGAAAGTTTATAGAGTGGTTCCTTATAATATTGCCCAAAGGAAGCATATATAAGGTGAATAAAATAGGTCCAAGTACAGAACCTCACGGGACTCCAAGACTGACTTTGGCTGTCATGGAGGATTTATCGTTAATACGTACAAACTGAGATCGTTCAGATTTATTGTTAACACGTACAAACTGAGATCGCTCAGATAAATGGGGTTTTTTAAGAAGTGGTTTTATTACAGCTACTTTAAAGGATTGTGGTATGTAGCCAGATAATATAGACAGGTTGATCATATTTAATAACAAAGTGTTAATTAAGGGTTAAACTTCTTTGAACAGTTTAGTTGGAATCGGATCTAAAAGACAGGTTGATGGCTTAGATGATGAGATTGTTGAAGTTAGTTGGTTAAGGTTGATTGGAGTAAAACAGTCTAGATATATTTCAGGAGTTACAGTTGTTACAGGTTGAAGTTAAGTCATTACCAATTGAGGTCAGGAGGAGATTAATTTTGTCTCTAATAATTATAATTTTATCATTAAAGAAGCTCATGAAGTTGTCACTGGTGAGCGATATAGGAATAGAAGGCTCAGTAGAGCTGTGGCTCTCTGTCAGCCTGGCTACAGTGCTGAAAATAAATCTGGGGTTGTTCTTATTTTCTTCTATTAATGAAGAGTAATAAGCTGCTCTAGCATTACGGAGAGGCTTCTTATACGTTTTAAGATTATCTAACCAGGGTGCCCCAGTAGCTCACCCGGTAGCGCGGGCAACCCATATACAAAGGCTGAGTCCTTTCCACACACTCTTGCAGAGTTTAGAGCTTGAAGTCGATGGTGTAGCCATTCATGTCAGCAAGCACAACAAACTTCAGTCCCCAATTTGTTGGCTTGGCCTTCATGTACTGCTTGATGCTGAGCCTGGCCTTAGTACCAACCATCCTCTGGTCAACTGCAAGGGGCTGTCTTGGGTGGTAGATGGCCTTGCAGTTCATGCAAATCATTTCCATGAGAGGTCTGACCCGGTGGAGGTGGTCATTATCCTCAGTGCCCTTTTTCTGATCATTTTCCTAATTTTTCTCTGGGTCACTCATATGAAGATTAGATCAAATGGCCATGAACCAGTCTTGGGACATGACGGTGGCAGGGAATGACACATAGAAAATGGTTTGCTTGCGGAGCTGCATCTGCCAGCCCTATCTTTCTAGATTGAGTTTGCATTTGATAATGGCCTAATGGCCTATATATTAATATACTAGACTGTTTCATATCATCATACCTCACATATTCTACAGATATAAAGACATTGGGACTATAATAATAATAATAATACATTTTATTTGGAGGCGCCTTTCAAGACACCCAAGGACACCAAATAAAATACAAGAGATAAAAAAAGAGGGACATTGGAAGGGAGATAAGACAAACAAAACCAGAGATAAGGTGGAGACACATGAAGAAAGAAAGAAAGAGAAGAGGGGGAGGACACAGGATGATGGAGACTACAGAGAGTAGGCCAATTTGAACAGGTGAGTTTTGAGGTGGGACTTGAATGTTGTAATAGTTTTGGACTGTCGAATGTGTGGAGGGACGGAATTCCAGAGCCTGGGCGCAGTGCAGCTGAAGGCCCTGGCACCCATGGTGATGAGGCGTGATGTGGGGATTGTCAGTAGACCAGCTGAGGATGAGCGGGGGAGCGGGAGGGGGTATACTCCTGAAGGAGGTCAGATAGGTAGGTGGGGGCGAGTTTGTGGAGGGCTTTGTAGGTGAGCAGGAGGTTTTTGTAGTCGATCCGGGATTGAACAGGGAGCTAGTGAAGTTTCAGGAGAATGGGGGGGATGTGTTCAGAGGATTTGGTGCGGGTCGTGATCCGGGCAGCGGCGTTTTGGATGATTTGAAGTCGGTTGAGCAGTTTGGTGGGAAGGCCAGAGAGAACAGCATTGCAGTAATCGATCCGTGATGTCACAAAAGCGTGGACCAAGACTTCTGTACTGGATTGGGACAGGGACAGGTGGAGTCTGGAGATGTTGCGCAGGTGGAAGAAAGCAGTGCGGGTGATGTTCTTTATGTGGGGTGCAAAGGAGAGGGTGCTGTCCAGAATGATACCAAGGCTCTTGACTTGACTGGAGAACGGTACGGAGAAGCCATCGATGATGAGGTTTGGGGCAATGGAGTTTTGTGCTTTGGATAAAGGCCAATGAAAAGGGGCCTCAGTTTTGTTGCCATTGAGCTTCAAGGTCATCCAGCTCCGAACGTCTTGTATGCAGGTGGTGAGGGATGTGGGCGGCAGGGCAGTGGTGGGTATTATAGAAATGTAGACCTGAGAGTCACTGTTGCATCGGCAACAGTGAAAGTGGACATTGTGGTGGCGGAGGATTGCGCCAAGGGGAAGGAGGTAAATGAACAATAGTGGACCCAGTACTGACACCCCGTGAAACAGCAGAACACCTTGACCTGTGGTTGCACATAATGTTGTCTGTCGTAGAGATAGGATGAAAACCAAGAAAGTGCTACACCAGAGATCCCAATGTCAGCCAGGCGCTGGATGAGTGTTAGGTCGGAGATGGTGTCAAAGGCAGCGGTGAGGTCAAGGAGGGTGAGGATGGTGAGTAGTCCAGAGTCCGCTGCACGGAGGAGGTCGTTGGTGAGTTTAACCAGGGCTGTTTCAGTACTGTGGTTGGGGCGGAAACCAGATTGAAAAGGTTCATGGAGGTTGTTTGTGTCGAGGTGGAACTGAAGTTGAGCAGCAACGACTCTCTCAAGGGTTTTGGAGATGAAGGAGAGGTTGGAGATGGGCCGGTAATGGTTTACGTCAGCACCAGGCTTTTTCAGAATGGGCGTAATTGCAGCTGTTTTGAGGGAGGGGGGTACAGATCCAGTGGTGAGGGAGGAGTTAATGATTCTTGTGATCATGGGGAGATGGAGGGCAGACAGGCTTTGATGAGGATAGTGGGGAGGGGGTCGAGCTGACAGGTAGTGGGTTTGGATTTAAGGATGAGCTTGGAGATAGTAGATTCTGTTGCTAGAGAGAAATTGGAGAGGGTGCTGGTGAATGGTGAATGGTTGGCTGTTGGTAACCATCCTGGGTGGATTGTGAACAATATGAACAAGAGACTTGAGTGGCCAGAGCATCCAGTCATTGTAGTGACTCACCAGTTCAGCAGGGGAGAAGGATGGGGGAATACTGTGGGAGGAGTTAATGAGGGTGGTGAGATGTGTGGGGTTGATGTGTTTAATGTTTCTGAAGGAGATGGTCCGTTGCTTTATTATGGTGGATACGGGGGGGGGGGGGGCGTTGACCTTAAAGAACACAACTTTATGGTCAGAGATGGACAACTCTGCAACAGTGACGTAAGAGGAAGTGAGACCAGTGCAGCAGATTAAATCCAGTATGTGACCTTTGTTATGCGTTGAGAAGTTGACATGCTGTGTGATACCAAGACATTGAAGAAGTGAGGTGAAGTCATTGGCAAGAGCACTGGAAGGGTTGTCGATATGGATGTTAAAGTCCCCCATGAGGATGACAGTGGGGGACATCGCACAGACAGATGTTAAAAGTTCTGATAGTTCAGTGAGAAAAACAGCAGAGGTTTTTTTAGGAGGTCTGTAGATGGTAACAATAATGATGGATGCAGAGCCAGTGAGTTTCAAAGCTGGGCATTCAAAAGAGGAATGATGGGGTACGGTGATAGTATTGATTTTAATGCTGTCTAGATAGAGCACAGCAAGGCCACCCCCTCTCCCGGTAGCACAGGGTTTACTGAAGAAGGTGAAGCCAGGTGGGAGAAGTCATTTGGCTGTTGCCAGGTCTCAGTGAGGCATGAGAAGTCAAGGTTTGTGTCAATAATAAACTCATGTGAGAGATCTTTTATTGAAAAGAGCCAGTTTCAAACAGTCGAGTGGCGTATAGGTGGCAGCTTTATGAAGGGTCAGTAACACACTGTGATTGACAGTACAGGTGGCGTTACGAGGGGGGCGGGGCTCAGTGGACCAGAAAGAACGAATGTTTGTGTTGCTGCTGTGTTTGGCGTACTGAAAGTTCCGACGCGATCCACGATGTACATATCTGGGTCGTTTGAGGATGTCACGATGGGAAAGCAGAGCTGACGGGGTCATGTAGTGGGATCGAAGAGACAGCAACCCCGTTACAGAGTATTTCAGTGGTGGAGCGATGCTTGTGGCGGAGAAACACAGAGTAGTCGATTTGAAAAGTTTGATGATCGTGCTGGTGTAGAGGGGTCAGTCACAGTGTAATCTAGCAGTTCTATAGTCCATGGGATGACGAGGAAGCTACGGAACCAGCCGGGCAGAGAGATTGAGTGCATTAGATGTAGCCACAGACTACAGGCTACACCCAGGTGGGTGACTAGCAGCAGGTTAGCTGGTGGGCACAGACAATGCACTGTGACGGGCAGCCTCCGTGTTAGCGATAAATCACAGGGACACCCTCGATCCACGAAGAGCAGGCAGGATAGTCAGAGAAACAGCCTCGGTCAGGCGTGTGTAACAAGGCACGCCAGATCGGAGTGTCCAGCCTCAGAATACCTGAACTGAATTTGAATTACCATATGACGTAGGCCTTTTTCAAAACTCGTAGTCGTAAGGCGGAAGACAAGTCGGGTTTACCGGGGCTGGAGATCAGAGTAATAGTAACAGGTCCGGGATCACAGATCAGGAGTCAGAGTTGAAAGCAGACAGGCAGGCAGGCAGGCAGGCAGGCAGGCAGGCAGGCAGGCAGGCAGGCAGGCAGGCAGGCAGGCAGGCAGGCTTCCGATGCAGGCTTGCAGACTATCTGACAAGTGTTGACTAAAAACAGGGCTTTCTATACAGGGCATGATGAGTGGTAAATGCAGTGCAGCTGGTAGGTTAACGAGGGTGGAGCAGAGCAGAGACAGGTGGAGGTAATCAGACAGAGTAGAGAGAGCAGGGAGCAGAGTGGCACATAATTGAAAACAATTAGTGGTGTTACCAGGCAGGGAGAGGGCTCATGAGAGTACCCCCCAAGGGACGGCCCCAGAAGTCCCCAAGAAACACCACCAAGGCGGGCTGGAGGAGGGGGAGCCGGCGGAGGGTCAGAATTCCTCTGAGCGGTCAGAGTCCATATCCTCAGCGGCACCGTCTCCATCAGAAGACTCGACATCCGAGGGCCCCAGCTCAGAACCAGGTTCTGGGTCAGGATTAGACACCGGAGCAGGGGCAGCGGGGCCTGGAAGTGGATCTACATGGCAAGAAGCCCTGCGCCGACCCCGTCGGAGAGATGGCTGGTCAGGGTGTTGGCGATGGAATTCAGTGATGAGGGCCGGATCCACAATTCTTCCAGCGGGAACCCAAGCCCTCTCTTCAGGACCATAACCCTCCCAGTCCACCAGATATTGGATGCCCCTACCCCTTCGTCGAGAGCGGAGCAGTCGCCGGACCGTGTAGACGGGGCCACCGTCGAGGAAGCGCGGAGGAGGAGGCGATGGTGCTGCTGGGACTCTCATGTACAGGTCTGAGCTTGGAGACGTGGAAGGTGGGATGTACCTTCATGGTCTTGGGTAGCAGTAGTCGGACCGCCGTAGGGCTGATGACCCTCTGTATGGGAAAGGGTCCAATGAAGCGAGGCGCCAGTTTCCGCGACTCCACCCGCAGTGGTATATCTCGAGCCAACAACCAGACCTTCTGTCCGACATGGTAAACTGGTGCTAGGGTCCTCCTCCGGTTGGCTCCGATAGCATAGCTTGCACTGGACTTCAGGAGTGTGGCGCGAGCCTGGGCCTATGTGCGGCGGCAGCGGCGGGCATAGGCGAGCGCAGAGGGACAGGTAGCATCTCCCTCCTGACTGGTAAACAGAGGTGGTTGATATCCATAAACACATTGAAAGGGGGAGAGTCCGGTGGCAGAACTGGTGAGTGAGTTGTGGGCATATTCTACCCAGAGAAGATGTTGGGCCCAAGCACGGGGGTTGCGTGAGGTCACACACCTCAGTGCCTTCTCCAGCTCCTGGTTCATGCGCTCCGTTTGACCATTCGACTGTGGGTGGAATCCCGATGACAGACTGGCGGTGGCCCCAAGAAGGTTGCAGAATTCCTTCAAGAAGGCCGCAGAGAATTGAGGGCCTCGGTCTGACACAATATCCCTGGGCAGACCATGGACTCGAAACACATGTTCCAAGACCACCCGGGCGGTCTCCTTTGCAGTTGGCAGCTTTGGGAGGGGCACGAAGTGGGTCATTTTACTGAAGCGGTCAACGATGGTGAGGACGACAGGGTTTCCTTCAGATTGCGGAAGGCCCGTAACGAAGTCCAGGGAGATATGGGACCAGGGTCGCATGGGCACTGGCAGAGGCTGGAGTAACCCAGCTGGGGGCTGACTGGGGGTCTTGTGCTGGTTGCAAGTGGGGCAAGCTCTAACAAACTCCTGGATATCTTTCCTCATCAACGGCCACCAGAAACATTGGGAGAGCAGATGGAGGGTGCGTGTGATTCTGGGGTGACAGGCCAGGCGAGAGTCGTGCCCCCACTGAATCACCTGAGACCTCAGATCTGCTGGGACAAAGAGACGGTTAGAGGGGCATGCACTGGGGCTCGGCTGGTTCCGGATGGCTTCTCTGACCTGCTTCTCAATGTCCCAGGTCAAGGCAGCAACAACACAGGGGCTTGAGAGGATGGTTGTCAGCTCCTCATTGGATGCCTCATCCTTCTGAAGCATCCTGGAGAGTGCGTCGGGCAGGGAGCAGAGTGGCACATCATTGAAAACAATTAGTGGTGTTACCAGGCAGGGAGAGGGCTCATGACAGCATCGACCCACAAAGCCACCCCGTGTGAGTGCCTCCCCGCCACATCCCCGGAAATCAACTTATTCGATCAGTCATCAAATATCCCGTTCTCCATCACCACAATTCACCAGCCCCCTTCCCCCCCTCAATCCATGAACTAAAACAGTTCCTGCACCACCACATCAGGTCCACTCACATGGGCCAAAAACGACCCATGTATGCCAAGTGCGACAAAAGTGAAAAAAAAAGACACACCACAACAACAACACCGTCAAAAACAATCATCCCAGCAGCGATCCGGACCAAACAATACATCCAACATCTGAAATCGCCGCCCGCCGCCCCACCCACACACAACACACATCATATATTCAGACATACATCATCGCCCATGTGTGAGTGCGACACAGCGACAAGAAAAGACCTCAAACATCAAATGCACCGCCCGGTCCAAATCACCGCCAAATTAACCATCCCCAACAATATCATTACCATAGTATGTCCTCTCCCCACCCCCATCACACCTGGCACACACGGGCCACCCCCGACCCATGCGTGCAAACCCGATAATTTGAAATTAGGAAGTTTTTCCTTGTGCGATGCGAGGGTCTAAGGACAGAGGGTGTCATAACCTGTACAGTCTGTAAAGCACACTGAGACAAAGGTATAATTTGTGATATTGGGCTATATAAATATATATATATTTCATTTGATTTGAAATACACTTGGAATCACAAAGTTCAGCCCGTAGTAAAGGACTTGTACGTGTATTGTACTTTATATTGTGTTCTGTCTCTACTAAGTTCAGGATGTGGACCAGGCAGTGAATTCCACAGTGACATCATTGTTTCTGTAAATCAACTCCACAAGTCTTAACACTTTTATTGTAGCTAACTCCACCAGGATTTTGTTTCACAGTCACAGTTAAGATACCTTTTGAACTATTATATTCGGCTCTCATATGTTTTATATTTCCACTTTTTCCCCCTTTTTTCTGTTATTCCTCCAAACCCTGTGTAGATGTCTGATGTTCATAGAGCGCCCACTGTTAAAGGTCCTGCATTTGGTAACTTAAGACGCTGTCCTAACTCAAACCAGCTGTACAGAGATGGTTTGTATGGAGCGAGAGGGAGATATTTGCTGTTGAGAACTGAAACTGATGGAAGAGGACTCTGCTACATTGATTTAATGTAACATCTACACTTCACTGATATGTAAAGTGACCTAACCTACTTCCAATGGTACAATTTGTCCACAATATTATGACTTCTTCCTATATGCATATTGCCTACCTGGATGTTGGGGTTCTGTGAGCCCATGTCTGCATTGGCCAGCTCTGGGAAATTCCTCAGGTCCAGAATAAAAAGCTCAGAGTCCTCCTCAGGTTCAGGTGGGGGGAGGACGCCCTGGGGACGGTGCTGGGACAAGCGGTGTCTGGACCTGGGGAGAGACGGACCAGAGGGAAAAGTCTTCAGCAGGTTCTCCTGCTGGAGCTCCTGGAGAGTTTGATGACTGTCGCCAGGACTGGGCTCTGCTATCATCTGAGGGGAGAAAGACAACATACTTGGTGAAATATCGGATTAATAGAAAGAAAATTGAGGAATCTTGTTTTAGGTTTTTGACCACTAGGAACGGTGTAGAACAATGTCTTGATGAGCATTTTCTTTTATTGTTTGGTCTACCAGCACCACGTATTTTTTAATCCAGCGAAACATCACGAAAGCTCTCGAGAGTCCGATATTCTAACGCTAGGTCTACAGGCATTAGTCTATTACCCCGGCATATATGCTTATTTACCATTTATTTGATGGAAAACTCCGCCCATCTGATGCAAGACCAGCGAACCCCGGGACAGTAACCAAGTGGACGCACTCCTGGCTGTGAGTCGCAGATACGTGTTTGAAGGGAGAGATTTTGGGCGATAAGAAAGAAATGTTCTTTACAGTAAATGTTTGATGAATGGAACTCTGTAATTGATTCATTGACTGAGTATTTTACCATCTTACAATACATTAAGGTAAGAAGCATAAGCTCTTCAATTTAAGACAGTGAGATGGTGTCTGAACAAGTAAAAAGGACAAAGCGCTGCAACGCGGGTCACACAGCTGTGTTTGTTGGTTTGATCGTCAACGTCCTGTTTTTCTCTGCATCTTTTTTACACGGGCACCTGATGTCTTTAATTTACTTCCCTTATGATGTTTTTATGTTCATGTTTTTATGTCATATTAGGCTATGTGGATGGTTGTTGATGTTGTTTTGATATTCTTTTGTGCAAATTCTTAGAGGCAATAAAGGTTAAATCACAGACACATTTACTGTAATATGCAATAATAATTTGCTGACTGCGAAAAGTCTCGGACTCATTTTTGGAAAACAAAAAACACAAACTACCCAGGTGGAAAACAGTGGAGTAAAGAATAGATGTATACAGTATTACACCAAAGGATTATGTTGCATTATGTTGTTACAGACGACAGCATACGGCTGTTGTAAAGATGTAAAGCACAATTTATGTTGTTTATTATTCTTGGTATTAAACATTGTTAACAATAAATGTCTATGTTTCAAAACCAAATGCTGTGATTCATGTGCTCCTTGAGACAACTGAGAATCTCGCGACTGCCTGTGTTAGTAGAGTATAGCGCAAGGTAGACTATCTGGTAGTTACACTGTGTTGTAAAGAGAACTGGGTTGGGAATCGAGAACCGGTTCCAAATTAGTGCCGGTTCCAAAATTGCAATTTCAAATGAGTTATAAATTGGATTACGAACAAGTAAATTAACAATCATGACCCTTAAATAAACATTAATAAAAACAAACAGTTTATTTTCGTTTAACTGTGAATTAATTACATGGAAGCCCTTAATAAATGTTAACAGTAACTTCATGCTTATTATTGTACTATTTAACGGTAAATCAATGCTTATTACTGTACTCAAACCTTTATGAATTAATACCTTAATTGACAGGAACACCATTTTTAAATGATTACTAGACACGTTAGTTAAGTGGTAGTTAATATTTGTTTCTGCATTAACTAATGTACCCTTATTGTAAAGTGTTATTTTGTATAGATATAAATATGAAAAAGTATCTATATACATACACACATATATATAGATATATATATATATATATATATATATATATATAGATATAGATATAGATATAGATATACAGTCCCCTCCAAAACTATTGGAACAGCGAGGCCAATTCCTATATTTTTGCTGTACACTGAAAACAATTGAGTTTGACATCAGAAGATAAATATGAGAAGAAAAGATCAGTCTTTCAGCTTATATTTCCAGGTATTTACATCTAGATCTGATAAACAACTTAGAAGAAGACGTTTCTCCCTTCAGTCTCCTCTTTAGCAGGTACAATGCTCAATAGGGTTTCAGTCTGGAGATTGACTTGACCAGTGTAAAACCTTCCACTTCTTTCCCCTGATGAACTCCGTCAAAATGTTTCTGTAGACTTCTGAGTTCATGTTGCTGCTGCCATCATGTGTTGCATCATCAAAGAAGATAAATGAGCCCATCCCAGAAGTAGCCATGCGAGCCCCAGCCATGACATTACCTCCACCATGTTGCACAGATGAGCATGTGTGTTTGGGATCATGAGCAGATCCCTTCTTTCTCCACGCATTAGCCCAGGGGTCGGGAACCTATGGCTCGCGAGCCATATACGGCTCTTTCGATAACGCGATATGGCTCGCAGACAATTTTGAGCTAACATTTTTTAACTTAACAAGTAATAAATAATTATACTGTGCCATTTTAAAGTAAAACATTTAGCAGCGGATTTGTTTTTAGTTCTCCCCTCTCCTTTCCTCCGCTGTGTGTGTGTGTGTGTGTGTGATGTGTGTGTGTAGGGGGCGGAGCCCCGCCCGTCGCGAGACTGCGCAAAGCAAGCAGTAGACCGAAACTCATTCACAGAGGGCCAACATTAAAAACTGGGACTACGTCGAGGGCCAAACACGGTCCTCATGTATTGAACAGGGTACACATAAAGTGCAAAAAGATATGGAACATATTTAAGTCAACTGCAGACGGATTGCTGAGCAGTTCAATTAAAATATCTGAGCTGCAAAGTCGGCAAATACTCTCAGTTGATCAGCAGAATGCTGTCGGGAACACAGCGGTGGAGATGTTTGTCAGTGTTTGGAAACACGTAGTGACCAAAGTTTCCTTCTGCATCAGAGTCTCTCACAGGCAGCTTGGCATCATACATGTCCGTGATCACACGGCCCTGAAGCTGCAGGTTTAACAGTGAGATGCTTCGTTATGTCGCACAAACAGTCCAGCTCGCATCGTCCCAGAGATCTGTGGTGTGTTTCCCTTTGCTTTCCAAAAACTTTCATTTCATTCACATATTTAGATTCTTCCTCAAATGTCTTTTCCCGTGGTTGTGCCATGCATTGATTTAATTACCAAAACTAGTTATGACAGATATGATATTTTCTCGCGGGCCGGAATATAATTGCATTGAGTTTGACACCCGTGCAGTAAACACTGAAACATGCACATAAATGAGATAAATAACGTAAGCGTTTAGTTTATTTAATAAAAGAGCTCCTGTTCAATGCAACACTGATACCTCTATTAGTACTCGGAGACGTGTTATTCTTAAAAAATGCACGCATAAAGTTGCATTCAAATTTATATGGCTCTCAAGGAAATACATAAAAAAAATATTTGGCTTTTATGGCTCTCCCAGCCAAAAAGGTTCCCGACCCCTGCATTAGCCTTTCCATCACTTTGGCAAAGGTTAATTTTTGTCTCATCAGTCCATAAAACCTTTGAGCCTCGTCTCTGTACTTTTTGGCAAATTCTAATCTGGCCTTCCTATTCTTATTGCTAATGAGTGGTTGCATCTTCTGGTGTAGCCTCTGTACTTTTGATCCCAAAGTCTTCTGCGAATGGTGGATTGTGAAACCTTCACTCCTGCCCTCTGGAGGTTGTTGGTGATGTCACTGACAGTTGTTTTAGAGTTTTTCTTTACAGTTCTCACAATGTTATTTAATGTTTGAATAATCAATGTACAGGACACACCTGGGCAACAAAAAACACCTGTCAGTCACATGTTCCTATATTTCTGTTCACTTGAAAAATGGGTGGGTTCAAATAAAAAATGCTATCTTCTAAGTTGTTTATCAGATCTAGATGTAAATACCTGGAAATAGAAGCTGAAAGACTGATCTTTCTTTCTCATATTCATCTTTTGATGAGCTGTGAAGCACTTTAGGCTGCAATTCTTGTATGAAAGGTGCTATACAAATAAAGCTTATTAAAGCGTATTATTTTGATGTCAAACTCAATTGTTGTCATTGTACAGCAAAAATAAAGGAATTGGCCTCGCTGTTCCAATAGTTTTGGAGGGGACTGGACGTACCAGGGTCACAGGTGCATGGTGATATATAATATTAAGTGTATGTATTTATTGTTGTCTATTGTCAAAAGTTGCTTTTTGTAGCTTGACAAAGTAGCACTAATGGAACAAAAGATACTGTAAATAAAAAGCAGGCAGAGTCAGGCAATACAGTCAACAGCTGTAATCCAGCAACTTAACCAATGGAGTGTAGCTGATTTTAAACAGACAAGTCACAAATGTCCTTTCACCTCTTCAACACCTGGGAGAAGCCATGCTCTCTGCCAAGAGTGTAACTCCCAGCCTTCCATTTGTCCATTCATAAGACTTGACTGAGAGTCTCTGTCTGAGCATGTTAATGTGAAGGTTACTTCACCTGATGACTGCTTGCAACTGCAGTGTAAGCCCTTCACGTTACTAAATAAAAAAGTGGAAATGCATAATGTGTTTTAGTAGTCATTGACAACCACCAACACAGCCCAGGTCCACTGTTTCTGTTGTAGCAGTGTACGTCAGCATACTGAGTAAACAAGCAACTGCTCACACAAAGCAGCATTCCGGTATGGACCCTTAGCTGCTATTGATGCATCTTGACAACACAAACTGAGTGATTTATGATACAAATTGCTGTAAAATTAGAGACTGCTTTTGAATAAGCCCTAAATGCCCTTCCCCCTCACTCACAGACAGAAGACACAAGGACTGTGATGTGTTTTCAAAATAAAAACTCAATCATTGAAGAATGAAAAACTTGAATAAAGTGAATTGTTATTTTATCATAGCATGAGTCAGTTGGTGGTCAGTAAGTGAAATGCTCCTTCAAAAACAACGTTTTATCATTCAGCATATTTGTGGATGAAACATCAGGAAGTCATTTGTTATGTTCATCATTTACCTTTATGCAAGGCAAATATCCATTATGGGTTGAAAGTAGGAATGACGTAAGAATATTCGACGATTATACTAAAGCTACAGCAACAGCTGATGCTTGAACGCCCTGTGGGACTTTGCATCTTCTGTGTTCATATTCATACGAATATGAACAGGGTAACAGTTCTTCTAATTTAAGCTCCATTATCTCAACTAACAACATACCGTTTCTCCTGCAGCCTTTTTAAAATGGGTCAAGCATGGCTGTTACATACAACCCCATTAAAACACTGAAAGTGTCTGCTATATTAGCCTACAAATATTAAAAATAATATATAATAATAATTGATAAAAGATGCAAATATAGAGTTGAAACAAGATATTTAAACTTGCTTGGACCTACACTCACTGCAGAGTTGTCAGTTGTGGCGGTCTATCCAGCACTACAATGGCGAATGTGCTCTTGGACGGGTATATACATGTTGGGCTAGTATAGAAAAAAATAAACTTATGGCCATTAAAAATATGTTATCATAAGCATGCTTATAGACAGTTGCTAAAAAATGATTTATATTATTTAAATTGGAGCATACTACAACTAACCTGGCACTTCATACTTGAGTTAGCTTGGCTACTCCCATTAAAAAAAAGAAAGGTACGAGCAAGACGAGCATAGGAAAATTCAAGAAAAGTGTACAGAGGAATTTTTATTTGTCCTCCACGAGTCGAACCCTTTGTGCTTAATATGCAAACAAACCCGCTCTGGTTTCAAGTGAAGTCAATTTGGAGTGGCATTTTGTTCCGCCTCAGAATACCTGAACTGAATTTGAATTACATATGACTAGGCCTTTTTCAAACTCGTAGTCGTAAGCGGAAGACAAGTCGGGTTTACGGGGCTGGAGATCAGAGTAATATTAACAGGTCCGGGATCACAGATCAGGAGTCAGAGTTGAAAGCAGACAGGCAGGCAGCAGCAGGCAGGCAGGCAGGCAGCAGGCAGGCAGGCGCAGGCAGGCAGGCTTTCCGAGCAGGCATTGCAACTATCTGACAAGTGTTTAAAAACAGGCTTTCTATACAGGGCATGATGAGTGGTAAATGCAGTGCAGCTGGTAGGTTAACGAGGTGGAGCAGACAGAGACAGGTGGAGGTAATCAGACAGGTAGAGAGAGCAGGGAGCAGAGTGGCACATAATTGAAAAATTAGTGGTGTTACCAGGCAGGGAGAGGGCTCATGAGAGTAACCCCCAAGGGACGGCCCCAGAAGTCCCCAAGAAACACCACCAAGGCGGGCTGGAGGAGGGGGAGCCGGCGGAGGGTCAGAATTCCTCTGGGCGGTCAGAGTCCATATCCTCAGCGGCACCGTCTCCATCAGAAGACTCGACATCCGAGGGCCCCAGCTCAGAACCAGGTTCTGGGTCAGATTAGACACCGGAGCAGGGCACGGGGCCTGGAAGTGGATCTACATGGCAAGAAGCCCTGCGCCGACCCCGTCGGAGAGATGGCTGGTCAGGGTGTTGGCGATGGAATTCAGTGATAGGGCCGATCCACAATTCTTCCAGCGGGAACCCAAGCCCTCTCTTCAGGACCATAACCCTCCCAGTCCACCAGATATTGGATGCCCCTACCCCTTCGTCGAGAGCGGAGCAGTCGCCGGACCGTGTAGAACGGGGCCACCGTCGAGGAAGCGCGGAGGAGGAGGCGATGGTGCTGCTGGGACTCTCATGTACAGGTCTGAGCTTGGAGACGTGGAAGGTGGGATGTACCTTCATGGTCTTGGGTAGCAGTAGTCGGACCGCCGTAGGGCTGATGACCCTCTGTATGGGAAAGGTCCAATGAAGCGAGGCGCCAGTTTCCGCGACTCCACCCGCAGTGGTATATCTCGAGCCAACAACCAGACCTTCTGTCCGACATGGTTAAACTGGTGCTAGGGTCCTCCTCCGGTTGGCTCCGATAGCATAGCTTGCACTGGACTTCAGGAGTGTGGCGCGAGCCTGGGCCTATGTGCGGCGGCAGCGGCGGGCATAGGCGAGCGCAGAGGGACAGGTAGCATCTCCCTCCTGACTGGTAAACGAGGTGGTTGATATCCATAAACAACTTGAAAGGGGGAGAGTCCGGGGGCAGAACTGGTGAGTGAGTTGTGGGCATATTCTACCAGAGAAGATGTTGGGCCAAGCACGGGGTTTGCGTGAGTCCACACCCCAGTGCCTTCTCCAGCTCCTGGTTCATGCGCTCCGTTTGACCATTCGACTGTGGGTGGAATCCGATGACAGACTGGCGGTTGCCCCAAGAAGGTTGCAGAATTCCTTCCAAGAAGGCCGCAGAGAAATTGAGGGCCTCGGTCTGACACCAATATCCCTGGGCAGACCATGGACTCGAAACCATGTTCCAAGACCACCCGGGCGTCTCTTTTGCAGTTGGCACTTTGGGAGGGGCACGAAGTGGGTCATTTTACTGAAGCGGTCAACGATGGTGAGGACGACAGGGTTTCCTTCAGATTGCGGAAGCCCGTAACGAAGTCCAGGGAGATATGGGACCAGGGTCGCATGGGCACTGGCAGAGGCTGGAGTAACCCCAGCTGGGGGCTGACTGGGGGTCTTGTGCTGGTTGCAAGTGGGGCAAGCTCTAACAAACTCCTGGATATCTTTCCTCATCAACGGCCACCAGAAACATTGGGAGAGCAGAGGGAGGGTGCGTGTGATTCTGGGGTGACAGGCCAGGCGAGAGTCGTGCCCCCACTGAATCACCTGAGACCTCAGATCTGCTGGGACAAAGAGACGGTTAGAGGGGCATGCACTGGGGCTCGGCTGGTTCCGGATGGCTTCTCGACCTGCTTCTCAATGTCCCAGGTCAAGGCAGCAACAACACAGGGCTTGAGAGGATGGTGTCAGCTCCTCATTGGATGCCTCATCCTTCTGAAGCATCCTGGAGAGTGCGTCGGGCAGGGAGCAGAGTGGCACATCATTGAAAACAATTAGTGGTGTTACCAGGCAGGGGAGGGCTCATGACAGCATCGACCCACAAAGCCACCCCGTGTGAGTGCCCTCCCGCCACATCCCCGGAAATCAACTTATTCGATCAGTCATCAAATATCCCTTCTCCATCACCACAATTCACCAGCCCCCTTCCCCCTCAATCCATGAACTAAAACAGTTCCTGCACCACCACCAGGTCCACTCACATGGGCCAAAAACGACCCATGTATGCCAAGTGCGACAAAAGTGAAAAAAAAAGAAGACACACCACAACAACAACACCGTCAAAACAATCATCCGCAGCGATCCGGACCAAACAATACATCCAACAATCTGAAATCGCCGCCCGCCCGCCCCACCCCACACAACACACATCATATATTCAGACATACATCATCGCCCATGTGTGGAGTGCACACAGCGACAAGAAAAAGCCTCAAACATCAAAGGCACCGCCCGGTCCAAATCACCGCCAAATTAACCATCCCCAACAATATCATTACCATAGTATGTCCTCTCCCCACCCCCATCCACCTGCACACACGGCCACCCCCGACCCATGCTTGCAAACCCGATAATTTGAAATTAGGAAGTTTTTCCTTGTGCGATGCGAGGGTCTAAGGACAGAGGGTGTCATAACCTGTACAGTCTGTAAAGCACACTGAGACAAAGGTATAATTTGTGATATTGGGCTATACAAATATATATATTTCATTTGATTTGAAATACACTTGGAATCACAAAGTTCAGCCCGTAGTAAAGACTTGTACGTGTATTGTACTTTATATTGTGTTTCTGTCTCTACTAAGTTCAGGATGTGGACCAGGCAGTGAATTCCACAGTGACATCAATTGTTTCTGTAAATCAACTCACAAGTCTTAACACTTTTATTGTAGCTAACTCCACCAGATTTTGTTTCACAGTCACAGTTAAGATACCTTTTGAACTATTAATTCGGCTCTCATATGTTTTATATTTCCATTTTTCCCCCTTTTTTCTGTTATTCCTCCAAACCCTGTGAGATGTTCTGATGTTCATAGAGCGCCCACTGTTAAAGTTCCTGCATTTGGTAACTTAAGACGCTGTCCTAACTCAAACCAGCTGTACAGAGATGGTGTGTATGGAGCGAGAGGAGATATTTGCTGTTGAGAACTGAAACTGATGGAAGAGGACTCGCTACATGATTTAATGTAACATCTACACTTCACTGATATGTAAAGTGACCTAACCTACTTCCAATGGTACAATTTGTCCACAATATTATGACTTCTTCCTATATGCATATGCCTACCTGGATGTTGGGGTTCTGTGAGCCCATGTCTGCATTGGCCAGCTCTGGGAAATTCCTCAGGTCCAGAATAAAAAGCTCAGAGTCCTCCTCAGGTTCAGGTGGGGGGAGGACCCCTGGGGACGGTGCTGGGACAAGCGGTGTCTGGACCTGGGGAGAGACGGACCAGAGGGAAAAGTCTTCAGCAGGTTCTCCTGCTGGAGCTCCTGGAGAGTTTGATGACGGTCGCCAGGACTGGCTCTGCTATCATCTGAGGGGAGAGACAACATCCTTGGTGAAATATCGGTTAATGAAAGAAAATTGAGGAATCTTGTTTTAGGTTTTTGACCACTAGGACGGGTGTAGAACAATGTCTTGATGAGCATTTTTCTTTTGTTTGGCTACCAGCACCACGTATTTTTTAATCCAGCGAAACATCACGAAAGCTCTCGAGAGTCCGATATTCTAACGCTAGGTCTACAGCATTAGTCTATTACCCCGGCATATATGCTTATTTACCATTTATTTGATGGAAAACTCCGCCCATCTGATGCAAGACCAGCGAACCCCGGGACAGTAACCAAGTGGACGCACTCCTGGCTGTGAGTCGCAGATACGTGTTTGAAGGGAGAGATTTTGGGCGATAAAAAGAAATGTTCTTTACAGTAAATGTTTGATGAATGGAACTCTGTAATTGATTCATTGACTGAGTATTTTACCATCTTACATACATTAGGTAAGAAGCATAAGCTCTTCAATTTAAGACAGTGAGATGGTGTCTGAACAAGTAAAAAGGACAAAGCGCTGCAACGCGGTCACACAGCTGTGTTTTTGGTTTGTATCGTCAACGTCCTGTTTTTCTCTGCATCTTTTTTACACGGGCACCTGATGTCTTTAATTTACTTCCTTTGATGTTTTTATGTTCATGTTTTTATGTCATATTAGGCTATGTGGATGGTTGTTGATGTTGTTTTGATATTCTTTTGTGCAAATTCTTAAGGCAATAAAGGTTAAATCACAGACACTTACTGTAATATGCAATAAATTTGCTGACTGCGAAAAGTCTCGGACTCATTTTTGGAAAACAAAAACACAAACACCCAGGTGGAAAACAGTGGAGTAAAATAGATGTATACAGTATTACACCAAGGATATGTTGCATTATGTTGTTACAGACGACAGCATACGGCTGTTGTAAAGATGTAAGCACAATTTATGTTGTTTATTATTCTTGGTATTAAACATTGTTAACAATAAATGTCTATGTTTCAAAACCAAATGCTGTGATTCATGTGCTCCTTGAGACAACTGAGAATCTCGCGACTGCCTGTGTTAGTAGAGTATAGCGCAAGGTAGACTATCTGGTAGTTACACTGTGTTGTAAAGAGAACTGGTTGGGAATCGAGAACCGGTTCCAATTAGTGCCGGTTCCAAATTGCAATTTCAAATGAGTTTATAAATTGGATTACGAACAAGTAAATTAACAATCATGACCCTTAAATAAACATTAATAAAACAAACAGTTTATTTTCGTTTAACTGTGAATTAATTACATGGAAGCCCTTAATAAATGTTAACAGTAACTTCATGCTTATTATTGTACTATTTAACGGTAAATCAATGCTTATTACTGTACTCAAACCTTTATGAATTAATACCTTAATTGACAGGAACACCATTTTTAAATGATTACTAACACGTTAGTTAAGTGGTAGTTAATATTTGTTTTCTGCATTAACTAATGTACCCTTATTGTAAGTGTTATTTTGTATAGATATAAATATGAAAAAGTATCTATATACATACACACATATATATAGATATATATATATATATTATTATATATATATATATAAGATATAGATATAGATATAGATATACATCCCCTCCAACTATTGAACAGCAGCCAATTCCTTTTTTTTTTGCATTCACTTGATTTTTGACATCAGAAGAGAAATTGAGAAGAAAAGATCAGTCTTTCAGCATATTTCCAGGTATTTACATCTAGATCTGATAAACACTTAGAAGAAGACGTTTCTCCCTTCAGTCTCCTCTTTAGCAGGTAACATGCTCAATAGGGTTTCAGTCTGGAATTGACTTGACCAGTGTAAAACCTTCCACTTCTTCCCCTGATGAACTCCGTCAAAATGTTTCTGTAGACTTCTGAGTTCATGTTGCTGCTGCCATCATGTGTTGCATCATCAAAGAAGATAAATGAGCCCATCCCAGAAGTAGCCATGCGAGCCCCAGCCATGACATTACCTCCACCATGTTGCACAGATGAGCATGTGTGTTTTGGGATCATGAGCAGATCCCTTCTTTCTCCACGCATTAGCCCAGGGGTCGGGAACCTATGGCTCGCGAGCCATATACGGCTCTTTCGATAACGCGATATGGCTCGCAGACAATTTTGAGCTAACATTTTTTAACTTAACAAGTAATAAATAATTATACTGTGCCATTTTAAGTAAAACATTTAGCAGCGGATTTGTTTTAGTTCTCCCCTCTCCTTTCCTCCGCTGTGGTGTGTGTGTGTTGTGTGAGTGTGTGTGTAGGGGGCGGAGCCCCGCCCGTCGCGAGACTGCGCAAAGCAAGCAGTAGACCGAAACTCATTCACAGAGGGCCAACATTAAAAACTGGGACTACTTCGAGGGCCAAACACGGTCCTCATGTATTGAACAGGGTACACATAAAGTGCAAAAAGATATGGAACATATAAGTCAACTGCAGACGATTGCTGAGCAGTTCAATTAAAATATCTAGCTGCAAAGTCGGCAAATACTCTCAGTTGATCAGCAGAATGCTGTCGGGAACACAGCGGTGGAGATGTTTGTCAGTGTTGGAAACACGTAGTGACCAAAGTTTCCTTCTGCATCAGAGTCTCTCACAGGCAGCTTGGCATCATACATGTCCGTGATCACACGGCCTGAAGCTGCAGGTTTAACAGTGAGATGCTTCGTTATGTCGCACAAACAGTCCAGCTCCATCGTCCCAGAGATCTGTGGTGTGTTTCCTTTGCTTTCCAAAAACTTTCATTTCATTCACATATTTAGATTCTTCCTCAAATGTCTTTTCCCGTGGTTGTGCCATGCATTGATTTAATACCAAAACTAGTTATGACAGATATGATATTTTTCGCGGGCCAATATAATTGCATTGAGTTTGACACCCGTGCAGTAAACACTGAAACATGCACATAAATGAGATGAAGGGTCAATAACACACTGTGATTGACAGTACAGGTGGCGGTGCGAGGGGGGCGGGGCTCAGTGGATCACAAAGAGTGAATGTTTGTGTTGCTGCTGTGTTTGCCGTACTGAAAGTTCCAACGTGATCCACAATGCACATATCTGCATCGTTTGAGGATGTCAAGATGGGAAAGCAGAGCTGGCGGAGTCATGTAGTGGGATCGGAGAGACAGCAGCTCCGTTACAGAGTATTTCAGCGGCGGGGATGTGCTTGTGACGGTGAAACACAGAGCAATCCATATGAAAAGTTTGATGATCCCCATGGTGGTGTAGAGGGGTCAGTAACAGTGTAATCCAGCAGTTCTATAGTCCATGGGATGACAAGGAAGCTACGGGACCAGCCGGGCAGAGGGATCGAGTGCATTAGCTGTAGCCACAGACTGCAGGCTATACCCAGGTAGGGAGTCCCGGGCCTAGCAGCAGACA